>NW_024000713.1:0-1088 GCF_014805625.2 Glossina fuscipes
AAATGAAAACGTCAAAATTGGGAATTTCGTTACTTAGATGAAAAGAAGATCGACATTTTTCTGTGATTGAGTAAGCAAGTGCATCATATAGTCCACATTTACACTGAATTCTTCAACGTCTTTGCGAATTGCTTACACAAAATTTTAAAATGATATATGATACAGCTGTGCACCTGTTAAGGAAAATATAGCAACATCTTTTCCAAATAATTTTAGTTTTCTATGCTTCGCGGCCCTTTTTGGAAGTTCATCATGCATGTTTGGATGCTGAACTTGTAACATTAAACAAAAATAAGTTCATGCAAAGTGGTCGCTTCAAGGCGTACGGATAAGTCGACTGAAAACTTTGCGAATGTATATATTTTCTTTCAACATGTTCATCAATGCGAAGCAAAAACTTAATCGGGGAGTTATAGAAAAACAGAGATGCAGCCGTAATGAAATGAAGCTATTAACTATCTTCATTGGAAATATTAAATGCTTGCAACACCCCTTGATAAACATGCTTTTCAATTGCATACACTATATTTCTTTTATTTGTCTGGCGTTCTCTAAGTTTACAATTTCTATGTATTACAATTGAATCTCGCCAAGTATACGTTCACACAAGAATACGGAGCCAAAGAGCTCTAAGTTATTCTCGGTGCATTTTATGAACATGCCTTACAAATGAAATATCCTATAGTGAGGGATCTGAGCAAATTACAGCAACAGAAGAAACAAGGAACAACATATAGCTTAAATTTCATACATCCCGTTGACAACGCTTGGTTTGCCTATAAGCCAAAAAAAAAAAAAAAAAATTAAAGCATTTCGAAATCATATTAAAAAGATATTGTTAAAACTTGCAACTCATTCTTAAATTTATTTATTTCTAAGATCAGAATCCCGTAGCTGCTTTACATTATTACAGCCTTGGTGCGTATTTACATTAGGTAGAATTTACGAAAACACTACTATACATTAAAATTTAAAACTGAATTGCTTTTTGTTTTATGTTTATATTAAGTTTATTGACACTATAAACAATAAAATCGTTCATCTTAATGGATATATGGCCGGGTATATGGCTGGAATGGCTCTACTCA
>NW_024000714.1:0-1503 GCF_014805625.2 Glossina fuscipes
TTTCGTTTCAAGAAAACCTACTCCAAAACTTTCTGAGAAAAATTCATCGGATTTTCGTTTCAAGAAAACCTACACCAAAATTATAAAAGAAAAATTCATCCGATTTTCGTTTCAAAAAAACCTACACCAAATATATAAAAAAAACTGCATCCGATTTTCGTTCAAGATAACCTACACGAATAATATCTAAGAAATATTCATCCGATTTTCGTTTCAAGAACCCCTACACCAAAAATTTCTAAGAAAAATTCAAGAAAACCTATACCTAAAATTTAAAAGAAAACTTACATCAATAATGTAAAAGAAAATTAATTCGATTTTCGTTTCAAGATAACCTACACTAAAAATTTCTAAGAAAGATTCATCCGATTTTCGAAATTCAAGAAAATCTACACAAAAAATTTCTAGGAAAATTTCATCCGACTTTCGTTGGAAGCAAATCTACACGAAAAATTTCTAAGAAAAAAGGAACCTACACCAAAAATTTCTGGGAAAAATTCATCCGATGTTCGTTTCAACAAAACCTACACGAAAAATTTCTGGGAAAAATTCATCCGATTTTCGTTTCAAGAAACCCTACACCAAAAATTTCTAGGAAAAATTCATCCGATTATCGTTTCAAGAAAGCCTACACCAAAAATTTCTAAGAAAAATTCAACGGATTTTCGTTTCAAGAAAACCTACACCAAAAATTTAAAAGAAAAATTCACCCGATTTTCTTTTCAATAAAACCTACTCGAAAAATTTCTAAGAAAAATTCATCCGATTTTCGTTTCAAAAAAACCTACACCAAAAATTTCTGAGAAAAATTCAAGAAAACTTATAACAAAAATTTAAAGAAAAACTTACATCAAAAATGTAAAAGAAAATTAATTCGATTTTCGTTTCAAGATAACCTACACCAAAAATTTAAAAGAAAAATTCATCCGATTTTCGTTTCAAGAAAACCTACACCAAAAATTTCTAAGAAAAATTCAACGGATTCTCGTTTCGAGAAAACCTACACCAAAAATTTCTAGGAAAAATTCATCCGATTTTCGTTTCATGAAAACCTTTATCAAAAATTTCTAAGAAAAATTCAACGGATTTTCGTTTCAAGAAAACCTACACCAAAAATTTAAAAGAAAAATTCATCCGCTTTTCGTTTAAAGAAAACCTACACCCAAACTTTTAAACAAAACTTACACAAAAAATTTCTGAGAATAATTTATTCGATATTTGTTTCAAGAAAACCTACACGAATAATATCTAAGAAATATTCATCCGATTTTCGTTTCAAGAAAACCTACACCAAAATTATAAAAGAAAAATTCATCCGATTTTCGTTTCAAAAAAACTTACACCAAAAATTCTAAGAAAAATTCATCCGAATTTCTTCTCAAGAAAACCTACACCAAAAATTTAAAAGGAAAATTCATTCGATTTTCGTTTCAAGAAAACCTACACCAAATATATAAAAAAAAACTGCATCCGATTTTCGTTTCAACAAAACCTACACGAAAA
>NW_024000715.1:0-1074 GCF_014805625.2 Glossina fuscipes
AAGTCGCCAAATTTATATGAAAAAGTTGTATGTACAGACTCGCTCATATATTCAGTCTTTTAAATCGCCAAATTTATATGAAGAAATTG
This sequence comes from Glossina fuscipes, assembly GCF_014805625.2. Classification (NCBI taxonomy): domain Eukaryota; kingdom Metazoa; phylum Arthropoda; class Insecta; order Diptera; family Glossinidae; genus Glossina; species Glossina fuscipes. Next base: position 90 of record NW_024000715.1, read on the forward strand.
TATGTACAAACTCGCTCATTGAATCATTTTCTTAGTCGCTAAAGTTATGTGAATAAATGTTATGTACAGACTCGCCCGTTTAATCAGTCTCTTAAGTCGACAAATTTATATGTAGAAACTGTATGTACAGACTCGCTCATTTAATCAGTCTCTCAAGTCGCAAAATTTATATGAAGAAATTGTACGTACTGACTCGCTCATTTAGAAAGTCTGTTAAGTCACCAAATTTATATGAAGAAGTTGTATGTCCAGACTCGCTGATTTAAACAGTCACGTAGGTCGCCAAATTTATATGAAGAAATTGTATGTACAGACTCGCCCATTTAATCAGTCACGTAAGTCGCCAAATTTATATGAAGAAATTGTATGTACAGACTCGCTCATTTAATCAGTCTCTTAAGGCGAAAAATTTATATGAAGAAATTGTATGTACAGGCTCGCTGATTTAATCAGTCTCTTAAGTCGCGAAATTATATGAAGATATTGTATCTACTGACTTGCTCATTTAAAGAGACTGTTAAGTCGTCAAACTTATATGAAGAAATTGTACGTACAGACTCGCTCATTTAATCAGTCTCTGAAGTTGCCTCTTAAATCGCCAAATTTATATGAAGAAATTCTATGTACAGACTCGCTCATTTAATCAGTTTCTAAGGTCGTTAAATTTATATGAAGAAATTCTATGTACAGACTCGCTCATTGAATCAGTCTCTTAAGTCGCCAAATTTATATGAAGAAATTGTATGTACAGATTCGCTCACTCAATCAGACTCTTAAGTCGCCAAATTTATATGAAGAAATTTTATGCACAGACTCGCTCATTTAATCAGACTCTCAAGTCGCCAAAATTATATGAAGAAATTGTATGTACAGACTCGCTCATTTAGTCAGTCTCTTAATTCGCCAAAGTTATATGAAGATATTGTATCTACTGACTTGCTCATTTAATCAGTCTCCTCAATCGCCAAATATATATGAAGAAATG
>NW_024000717.1:0-8599 GCF_014805625.2 Glossina fuscipes
AAATAAAGTCCTGAAGTTCATATAAAAATAATGGATTTCTTTTTCCCCAAATTAATATATTCAACAATTACATACGTATTACTTCCACCACGCGTCTATCTCGCGATTTCCACAAGAACATTCTTAATCTACGACGCTCTTCTAGGCTTTTAAAAATCATATCTCCTCTTAGGCTGGAAAAACATAAAGGCTGGAAAAAATTTTGTGAAAATGTCGGTAGCAATCTGCTGTCCACACTATTTCCGCTCGTCTACAATCACTCCAGGTCAAATACGTGATCTTATTAAAAAAAGGAAAGACTCTACGGTTACTTGTTTTCTCATATATGGTTCTTCTATCCCATTTGTTATAACGTTCGATATTTTAGACTTTCTTCTTCGAAACTTTTTCCTGCAGCTCGCATTGACAAAATTGCCAAACAATGTTTTCAACTCATTAACATACTGAAATCCATTTTTGGTATTTCTTGGGGTTGCGATCCTTTTTGTATATTTAAACTTAGTCAGTGTAAGATTAGAATACGCTTGTTCCCTCTTATTGGACATTTCAAAAAGAATATCCTGAAATGGAAATGACAATCCCTTTGTCTGGCACTTGGTGGCATGAAACCTACGTACACACTAAGCTTCGAACAGATGGCCAATATTATGGCTCTACAAGAAAGTTTCGTTTCGAAATAATGTATATTGCTTCTCCGAAATTCCTTTTGGTGCTCCATATTTTCGCCCAGTCATTAAGATCTTACCAGTGAGAAAATCCAAAGTTGCTCCAGCAGAAGGACGTCACCGCTGCTCGAACTTGACCAATATCAAATGGAAGCATTTTTCATTCATCTTTCATCATCTGATGGGTCTAACATCAATGCTGTAGGCAACGGTCTTTGGTATCCACACGTTAATATAAAAGCTTACTTCTCAAATCCCCCATGCAGCACTATATTTTCGGCAGTGTCTTGCTATCCTGAAAGCCATACTCTTAGCGAGCACTCAGCTTCAAAAGAAATTCCTTATAGTTTCAGACAGTAAATCTGCCTTATCCACTTTACAATCATTACTTACCCTCAGGTAAAACTCACCCTTATGTATTAGAAATCAGATCGTTGATAGTCTCAAATCTGATACATTTTGTTTTCACGTTCTCTGCGTGGCTGTCCCATGGCTATTCTTGGCAACACCAATGCAGATAAAATTGCATCTTTCAGACCATCTCATTTTAATGATCGTGCTCTGATTTCTGCAGATTTGAGGACAATCGACAAGAAACACCAATTTTTTTTTTTTTTTTTTTTTGTCAACGGCGATGGATGCGGTCGTCACTTATGCTCTTTATTTCCACAAATAAATAAACGTCCTTGGTTTATCAATTGCGGACCAAGGCATGACATTATTTATCCTTATTAACAGGTTGATGTTTAATCACACGAGATGTAAGGACCATCTATTCAGAATTAACATAGTGAATAGCCCCTTATGTACATGTGGAGTCTTGAAATCTCCTGATCATATCCTATTTATCTGTCCGAATGATACTACTTCTATTCGCCTTTCCACACTTCGAATATTAGGTAAATGCGGTCTTCACGACCGCAGCGTTCTTGACATTTTGCGTTCTCACAGTTTAACGGCTTACTTCCCAATCTTTTCTTTTTTTAAATCATGTCATCAATATGTATAAACGTTTACAGTCGAATGATGAAACTCTTTTACAATTTTTCGCTCTTGCAGTAATCAATTCTTTCATTTGACTCTTTATACTCATCACTTCTTACGCAACGAAATTTTCTTTCCACTGCTGTGTTCTATCTTATGTGGCGGGCGAGTAATATGCATATTTAAAAAAAAACTAAAAAAAATGACGTGACGGATGTACAACCCGCAAAGTTAAAACCACTTAAATCAAATAAACATTAAAATAAATAAATAATAATATTATATATCAAATTTAACCCAACAAAGAGCTCTGCGTTCACGTTGAGCCTTTTTTACACATCTCAGCGAATTTTCGTTTGTTGATATGCTGAAGAAGAAAAAGAAAAACTAAATAAAAAATTAAAAAAAAAAACAAAACTTTTAAAAGAAAATTATATTTTTACATTTTACATAATTGATAATCCTGCGAAAATAAAAAAAAAGAATAAAAAAAGCAGCGTTCATGTCGAATTTGGACAGCAGTGGCAATACTACTAACCACAGTACGACGCGAAGAGAAGTAACAGCGCATAATAATAATAATAATAAGCTTATACATAAGCTTATATATAAGCTTTGGCAACTTTGGCGTCTAAGAGCAATAAGCCTGTGCATTACAAAATCGTTGATAGCTTTCATATCTAAAAACCTTTATAAAAACTACCAATTAATCAACCAATAGAAAACTTACCTAATAGCGGAAACGTCAGTGATCGCATCACTTTAAACGGATAGCAATAGGAGAATCGGCTTTACTTTTCTTTACGCACATTCTGATTGAACGCACCAAGGTGGAGAATCACACTACTTATCACGAAAGCATATTAAACCGAAAGCATCTTTGGTAAACGTTTTTCCAGTCGAGCTGTCAGTAACATTGAAAACTTCACGCAGATCTATAATCTCTATTTTAAAAGCAACGACACAAGCAATATCAAAGATAACAACAGCAACAACAAAATCAAACAAAAATCTAAAATAAATAAGGTGAGCTATTATACCAATTCAAAATATTATTATTATTATCAGCAATTAATTCAGTTCGAACCATAGCAAATCGGACATATACAATTGTTACTTTACTGGCACAGCAAAAGCCTTTCAATTACAATAATAGCTACACAAATTAAAGAAACCAATTAATTGAAAATTTGTCTTTAAACAAGAAAGCTAAAAAGAACACTTGATTAAATGTTGAGAAACTCGGAAATTGTCGACCCGTAAACTGTTACAATTTTACGGCTTCCCAGTCATTCATGCCGGTTCCAAGTTAAACTTCGCTCTATTAAAACAAATATTACAAACATGCAACAAGTTTTTCATCGGTTCATTACGTGTTGGCTGTGTGAGCGTCATGGACATCCCAAATGTGCTGGTCTTGTTGGGAGGACGGCCGATGGTGTAGTGGACAGCACAAAAGAGCTGAGATGGTCATGCCCTGATTGTAGAAAAAAGATATTGAATTCTATAAACTCTTTCTACTAACAAAGATGGGTCTAGCTGATGTAAAGAAGATGCTTGTGGCCGCATTGGACAAGTTTAATAGTTGCCAGGTAGCCCTTGAAGATTGCGTATTACTTAAAGGTGCTAAGCCAGCAAATTTGAATGTCTCATCAACGGCAAATGAAGAAGTTGAGACGTCCAGTGTGGCTTGTAGACAGTCTCCATTAGCACCGGTTCTCATCGTGATCCCAGCAGTGCAAAAGGAAGGAACTCAGGACAAGGAGCAACAAGTCTTTGCATCGATTGACCTGTTGACAGTGGATCTGGTGGAATTGATTTCACCAAAACCACCTATTTCGTTATCCTCATGTGGTAACTTGTTGGCCTTCATTGGGGTACAGATTGGGCAGAAAGATATGACCGTGCCTGTTAAGCAGAATTCTTTAGCAGCAAACGAGGCGAGGAAGAACTCAAGATGTGAATTCACAACTGCATGTTATTTATCTATTAGTAATGATTGGAAATTATTCCTGAAATAGTACCACTGAGGCAATCGATTTCTCATCCAAAAAATATGTTAGTTTTTCTGATTTCTTGAAGGCAACCAACAGTAGCAAAGCTATCCATAAGTTAGGAGGCCCTCCTAGCTTAAGTTATGCCGTAGTGGCAATCAGATTTTCCTGGCCGAAACACTGGAATATAAGACAAATAATGTAAATAAATCTAAATCCACCCTTTCAGTTCTGGTGCGTTGGCAGTTCACCCTGCGGGATTAGTACGTACATGCTCGCCAATTATTAATTCCCCACCCTTGAACTCTTGTGTTCCTGACGACGTTTGTTTGAAGGCAGTACCTCCTAGGAAGGCAATGTTTGTGTAAAGGCTATTGCCTGACACGTCGGTGGGTAATGTAAAAAGTTATCTTGCTTTAAAAGCCCTATCTGATTTGAAAAGGGTTAGCATATTTAAATTAGTCCTTTCGCAACCCAGACCAAATTCGCCGTTTTTGCGTCCGACTGAGCATACTGAAATCTTTTTAAATAATTCAATTTGACCAGCTTAAGGAATTCTTGACTAGAGATCAGCATTGAAACACGAGCGTGGCTCGACATTCGGCTACAAAGAAATAAAAGGTTCTTTAAGCCCATTAACATTACCTTATATCTATCAAAATGGTAGAGGCCTAAACTCAAAGATTCGCTTAATATTTTTAAATTCAGTTTGGACGGAGTTCTCTTGTTTGGTCTTTACTGAAACATGGTTAAAGGCTGACTTATTTTCATCTGAACTTTTTCATAACTCGTTGCAGGTATTCAAAAAAGGTAGGTTAAATCCCATAGCGGGTGCGTACTAATTGCTGTGTCAGCTTCAGCCCCGTGGTACTTAAGCTATTCTCGTACTCCTTCTGACATTGAATTTATCGCCATTCGGTTAATATTAGCAAATAAGCAGTTTTAGATAACTTGCTCCCATATTTCCCCAAATGCAAATATTTCAATCTCACATGCTGCCCTCATCAGACGGGTTGTCGATTAGTCTAAACCTACGGATATAATCATTGCGTTGGGGGACTTCAACCTGCCACAAGTGAACTGGAGTTATTGTGAAGATTCCGGTGGTATGGTTCTACATCTGATAAAGTTAAACTGTTTCTTAATGAACAATTTGATAGCAATTGACCTATGCTTTGTCAATGTCCCGGAGGCAGCTATATCTCTGTGTCTCCCTTTTCAGCTTGCCTGAAGATTCACATCATTCAGCTTTAAGTATAATTCTTCACAATTGGCCGAATGAATCGTGGATCAATTTTATGGATCCAAATCCATGTTTAACAAACAATCACTATGATTTTAAGAAACCTGATATCATATTGCTGCAAACTTTCCTTCCACACACTAAGCTTGATTTCTCAGTAGGAAATATTGATACTGTAATGTCATCGTTCTATAATGCGTTAAACACTGCTATTTCTGTGGCTATTCCAATCAAGAACCTATGCCTTCGAAGCAAGTATCCTCCATGGTTTAATTGTGCAATAAAATATTTACAAAAAGAGAAAAAGGAAACTTTGTAAAAAATTTATGAAAAGTGGTTCAGCTTTCGATCATCTTGCTTACTCTATTGCAGAGAATAGATTTAATTATCTCAACCACCTTTATTACCGTAGACACCTACAGTTTATAAAATCCTCATTGCTTGTTAATCTCAAAAGTTTGCTAACTTCAAAAGCAAACTCTCTATATATCCCTCCTAAGTTTCTTACCATGGGATTGAAACCGCAAACCTGTTTGCTGATTATTTCTGTCGCAACTAGTCAACTGCTAAGTTTGATTCAAGTTCACACTACCCGTACCCGATAGTAAACTTGCTCTTGTTTCCAAATCGATCATTTCCGCAAATAATATATTGGAAGAAATGAGCTCTCTAAGGTATAGTTGTGCGCCCGAACCTGGTAGGGTTCTATCGTGTATTCTTAGATCATGCTTTGTTGAACTAAGTGGTGTAATTTGAAAAGTTTGTAGTTTTTCCTCGAAACTAGGTGGTTTCCCTTTGTGTTGGCCTTCTTATTCAAATTCACAAAAGCGGAAACAGGCACAATGTAGAGAACTATGGGACCATTTCCCTGTTGAGTCTCCTACCAAAATTGTTTGAGCGTATAGCCAGTATCTAGCTTTTGCCATGAAATCATAGATTTCTCCTTTCCAGCATGGCTTTCGAAAAGGATCTGCGGTCTCGAATCTATTAGAGTTCACTTGCCATATGTCGAAGGCTTTTACTGGTGCCGCTCGCTTGGACGTAAAGTGTTTGACCTGGTTAACTAAAGCTTAATGATTTTTAAACTGCAGGCCTCGGATTTTCCTGCCCATTTAGTGAAATGGATAATTTCTTCTCTAAAAAATAGATCATTCAGAATTTTGTTTAATAGCATTTCCTCGAATGACTTCCCGTTGACGTAGGGTACACCGTAAGGAAGCCATTAGGATCCTTATTATTCAACTTATACCTTAATGACTTGCCCTCGGTGATCAAATTCAGTCAGATATTAATGTATGCTGATGATGTTAAACTGTTTAACACATTTTGCTCGGAGTTGGATTCACGTCAACTTCGAAATGATCTAAATAAGTAGGTCGCATGGTACTCGGTAAATTTTATGAAACGAAATCTAAAGATGTGCAAGAATGTGTCGTTCTCAAGAACGTCGTCATATAATTCGGTGTATTTCAATGATTCTCACAAGTTAGAAGATGTGGAGTCGCACATAGACGTGGGGGTGTTATTTGACCTTTTAATGTGCGTATATAACGTTCCTTAACTAAAGATAGGTCAATGCTTGGCTTTATTAAACGTTGGCCCAATGAGATGGTGTTGTTACATAAAAAAGTCTATACCTGTGCTTAGGTAGCTTACCATGCCTCGGTTATGTGGTTTCCTTCTTATAGATATTACGTTGACTCATTAGAAACTCTTCAGAAAAAATTCTCGTTGTTTGCGCTTAGTAATTTGGGCAGCGACCGACTTGTTCCTTTGCCGCCGCATGAAAATAGGCTTCAACGGATATCCTTACATTCACTTGAGAGACGTAGGTTTATTCTGGGTGTTAGCTTCTTAATTTAGGTAATCAATGGAAGTGTTGATTCGCCGAGATTACTTTGGGAGATACGATTTAATATTCCAATCGCCCTTTTAAGCACTTTATATTTATTACGCTTAATCGTTGTATATACAATTACGAGTTGTTTAACCCGCTCAAAGTTGCTTGCGGTAATTTAAATAAAGTCTATCACTTGATCACAATTTCTGATTCATTCAAAACTATTAAAACAGTGCTACTTAATGCAAGTCCCATTCCCATGTCCCATTTAAACTAACTTTGAATCCAAATATTATTATTATTATTTTAATTTTAGACTAATGAAATGAATTCTTAGGCTAAAAAAAGACATTGAGCACTAGCAGCACAGGCTATCGGCTCTAATTATAAAAAAGAATAATAAAATGTACATTAGATAATGAGCTTAGTAGTATTAATAAAGTAATGTATAGAATTGATATTCTGTTCTGAAACTGATTGTAGTATATTCAAAGGGTTAATCGCCTAGCCAAGGAAAAGTTGAGGCAGTCGCAGAGAATGTGCTTTATAGTAAGAGTTTGTCCACAACTGCAGATTGGGGAAGAAGACTTCTTTAGGATCCATTGGTGAGTTGCAATTGTATGACCAAGGCCAATTCTCGAGAATGTTTGGATCTTGGTTTTCTCAACATTTGTTGGGTATAGAGATGGAGTTAATTGAGGGTTAATGCAAGAGTAGTGTTGATGATGGTATTGTAAATTTCCTTCTGCAATTTTCTCTTTAACTTTTCTTCCAATGTATCTTTGAAGATCGAACTCTTCCATGACATCATCCATAATTAAAGGAGCAGAAGCAGCATACTTTGCCGCTCGATAAGCCTGCTCATTTCCCAGTAAACCGATGTGACTTGGTACCCATAACATTTTAATTTTTCCGTCGGGTGTAGTAATTATATTCCTTAATTTGTTGATGGTGCTCCATCTCGAAGTCGAAGGATTCCGAACAGCTTGTAATACAGACAAAGTGTCAGTAACAATAACGGTTTTGAGTTTGTTTTTATGGGCAAGGTTGGCAGCGTGAAGGATAGCTCTGGCTTCGGTTGTGAAAGTTGAAGTACTTTCGTGAAATATGTGGTTGAGAAGAACCAGTCCTGTAGCATCTACCACCGCACAAGCAGGAGGCAGACCAGGAGATTTTGAGCCGTCTCTGTACAAAAGATTCCAACCAGTACTGTCCAATACTTGGGTTTTTTCAGCTATTAGATTCCTGAAGACGTAATTTGGAGTATCTTCTTTCTTGTGCATAGACAGTGAGATGTCAAAGGAGCAGTCTTTCAAAATCCAGGGAGGTTTAACACCAAAAGAGCGGGAAATTTTTTAGGGAATGTTCAATTCGTTTGCGATGCACGAACAATGGTCAATTGCAGATGGTGACTTTGGAATTTTCTTCGAAATAATAATCTTTCTTACGTCATCACCGAGAATGGATTTGTTTGAATTAAGAAGCTTAGGGACTATTTTAGCTTTTAACTCATACAGTCTATTTTCTAAAGTTGGGAGACCAGTTTCAATTATAATATTATTTATGGGCGTCGTCCGAAAAGCATAACAACTTGCTCTGACGGCTTGGTGATAGACCGGTCTAAGGATGTTGATATTAGATTTGCAGCTATTGCCATAAATTATCAAAGCATAGTCAATCTTGCTTAACACAAGCATTTTGGTAAGATAAGCGATAGTGTTAATATGCGCATGGCTTCTCCAAGCAACGTACTGTATGAAATTTACCCTTGTTAAAAGGGAGTTTTTTAACCGAAGACAGTGTGCTTTCCAACGATAATTGTTGGAAAACGTGAGCCCGAGAACATGGAGCGTCTGCACATTTAGTACTGGTA
>NW_024000718.1:0-4951 GCF_014805625.2 Glossina fuscipes
TATTCTTTCTCTCTTGATAATTCAATTTTCGACAGAATTGGAAAACCGTCGACATTTTAAGGTAATCTGAAGTTGAAAGCCAATTTACTCACTAAGGCTAATCCCGTGAAGAGTGCTTAACTGCACTATGTTGTATATAAATTTACATTATCTTCCTTTTTTCGATGTTCAGTGAAATTTGTGAAAGGTGGAATTTGGAATTTGTTACGCTATGAAATTTATAATTTACAAGTTATAAAATTGTTTTTGCGGCAACTCATTGATAGCCACCACCTCAAACCAAATTGTATATAGCTTTTGTTACATCGGTCGATTCAGAGCCATTTTCTGAAACATTTTATATAATTTTCCTTCAAGCTTTAGGCCGCAACTTTTGAGATATTTCGATAAAATTTGGTATACTGACGCGTTTTGTCCCAGGGACGAACGGTATCGAAAATGGTTTCGATAGGTCTCGTTTTTCGGGCACTTCTCATATAACGCCCTTTTTGGAAATGTCGTTATGTGGCAAAAATTACAATTTTCAAAGTTTGTCGGCAAAACTTACGCTGTAATAGTACTTGGACATAATATATTTCGTTCGATTAGGGAAATTTTTTCAAATCTCTCCTTTATAAGCGTTCTTGTAAAAACTGAAACTTTATGTAATAAGAAGATACAACTTTTAATATTTCATCCTGGTTCATCACATTAAATTGAGATAGAAACGAAACTTACCGAATTGGAACCACATAAGTCTATTTTTTGCGCACCCGTAATATGCGTGCTTTCATGTAAAATATGCCTTTGCGTGGAAATAGTATGCAGTAGTATGTAGTAGCTTTCGGTGTATTATTACCAAAACGAGTGAATAACGATATTGAGCAAAATGGTTTACAATATGTAAAATTCGACCTTGGCCGACTATAATATTCTTATTGGGATTTTTAACATTCGCTGCTCTACGTTGATGGAGCCGTTTTAATGAATGCGACACTTTAAGTAGTTGTTACAGCTTTTTGATTTTAAAAAGAAATAATTTACACTCAAAAGAGCCTTTAATACCACTAAATGAAAGAGAGGACATCGGAAAAAAACAACATTAAACTTAAATCAATGTACATTTCGTACTCCACTACGACAATTTAAAATATTCTCTCCTGTAAACAAATGAAACGTTACGTCAACTGGTTTACATCGGGAAGGCTAACAGCACCGCTTCAACTCGAATTTTTTTTTAAATGGTTTAAAATTGTAGGTTAAACGCAAATCCAGTTTAACTTGAGATTTCAACAAACTTTAGTCAAATATATCAACCAAGTATGATGATAATTAGAGAATTTTATTAGTAAAAATATTTTTATGAAAAAAATTTAATTTGAACATTAGAATCATCGATTGCGTCATCTTGATCCGTTTTAATTTTCAAATCTCAAGTAAACGTTTATATGGGATATAATGCCCCAAAATTTATTTTGCTAGAAATAGATATGTGCGTCGGTAGTCCTAGTGTTAAGATGACCCCATAAGTTTTGCTTATCCATCTATCCTTCAAAATATTCTATGCGTAGCAGATGCTTTCCCGGGTGACATGCGTTAAAAGGAATAAAAAGCTACTTTCCTTGACCATATCGATCAAAGAGAATCCTACGTTAAAAGACTAAATAGCGATAGCAAGGATAACGCCAGTTGTAAAGAAAAGGTTGAATAACGCGAGATGATCGATCAAATGATGGAATAACGCCGACTAATTTTGATAAAGTGCTTAAGATTAAATCAATTTAATATCCCTGTCGATAAGGAGATGTAAATACTATTCACATATAATTAAAAATTTTAGTTTAATTCCAAGAGATGTTAATATAACGAATTTACGCATAAGTAGAAATGCTGAAACATGAGTTCACATGAGATAGATGGACTTAGTTACAATTTGGAGACTTTAATATACAGATCAACGAAACCTGATCTTGTCGCTAAACGTTGACGTACGACATAATAAATATAAAAGTGATACTTTTAGACCCTTTTGCAAATATTTAAATGATGTCCATAGCTTAATATCAACTTTTCTAATTACCTGCACTTCGTCTATGTTGTACCTAGATTAGCATCTGATCATCAAATTTAGGATTCGAAACTCCAACTACAACTTCTCAGTAGTATCGTTTGTAAACCATTTGAATGCTTGCAATAGCTTGGGGGTTCCCCGCTAACTCGCGCTTATGTCGGCTGAGGGTATGGCTCTGCGCTACGTATGTACATGTTTATTTACTTATGTGTACATTACGTTCTTTTCATTTTTTCTTTATTTTCCAAATACTTTTTGTTGAAATGAAAATCTTTTGCGTTTTTATGTATGTCTTTATTCTTTAGAACTAATAATAAACAGAAATAATGGAAAAAAAAGAAGAGATTTGTATTGTTATGAGAGGGGTCCGGTACCTTTATACTTATGATTGTATTGCCACATTTTAAATACTTCTTAACAGTTATTAATAATAATACGTAGCATAAGATTTATTTTGAAGAGTCAATTGAATTCGGCTGTTCGTTTATTTTAGTTTCATTTCGTTTACAAATAGAGCTAAGTAGTTTTAGATCTTTTTGCTGTCGAAATTAATAATAATAATAAATAAGTACATGGTAGTTTATTCGATTACCCTTTGCTCTTTTTTCGACAAAGCATTATGCCATCATTTTCGTATATTTTATTGCAGGTGGAAATTTGGACGATTAAATTTTCACAGTTAATTCATGAAGTACTCCGTTTTCGAGCTTCCATATTTACCCAGTGTGCAGGGCTATGACAAAAATCGGGAAGAGAAACCGACCCAAATAACAGCTCCGACCAAAGAAATATAGAAGGTTTTGGAAGAAACCTCTAGATAGACATATAGTTCACCACACTCTGACGAATCTTGTTCCCTACAATATCGTTCATTAAATCTTTCATACATTTATGTATGCATTACATGTAAACGACCCTTTTTCCTTTCCATATTCCGTACGTCTATATAAATACGGATGTTGTATTTAGAATTACTTATTAATAGTATATACAATGTAGTTAGCCAATATGACCGACTGCTCAAAAGGAAGCTGAAGTAGTTCAAGTCGCCCTTGGACGTAAATCGATTTTTTGAAATGTGAATGACATAGTAAAAGTTGATTAAAAAAAAAAAATAAATCTTGGGGAAAAACTTGAAAACACTGCCCGCTTTTAACGTCCTTCTCCGCCTTCATCCTTCACATTTTCTTTCGTTGAGCAACTTAATTAACCCTTAAGTCTTTATTATACTTCTTTGTGAGAAGATTGTAAATAAATTGAAATGTCGAAATTAAATGACTTCTTATTATATGCTATATTTCTATATTTCTTATTATTACTATTTGACTATTTGACTTGAACATAACGTGGAATAACGTCAGCCTCTTCACTAATATGTCAACAACTTTAATCAAAAAGCATTCTGATTTACTTAAGTGGTTATCCTAAGACAAAAGCTTAAAAACCGTTTTTGAAAATTTTGCTTTGTTTGAAAGAAAAGGTAATAGGATAATCATATTCGGAGATAACACTAGGCACGTATTTAAGTTTTAAAGAAAAAACTTCGAAAAAAATAAAAAAAATGAAATACCGCAGACATTTTCTAGACATCAGCATCTCAAGTTTCTCTGCGCCACATAACGTAATTGGTCCAAATTCGTTGTTTGATTGGGAACTGAAAGTTCAATTTCTAATCGACAAAAGGTCACTCTTTTATTAATAAAAGATGTTTAGATTAAGATATCGAAAATATTTCACGTTATTTTAAAGACGTTGTAAAAAATACAAATATGCGTTTCGCAATAAACGCATTTAAAGTATAGCATGTGCTATAGACATTTTATTTTACCAAAATAGAGTTTAGTCTTCGGTTCCACCGTCATAACGATGCCATAAAAACTTCTCTTAATGTATCAGAAGAGGTACGAATTAACAAGCAAGAAACTAGACTGCAACTTCGCAGAAGAGGTTCATTTCACATATGATTCTTCTTGCCGCGCTTATGAAAGCACTCGAAATTTCGAAGTAATCTTTTGCGCGTAATGAAATTCCCTAGAATCCAAAGTATCTGTCAAGTTAGTAGATAATTTTTATCTCTAAATACCTTTGTGATAATACCTCACACTCTGGCAGTTTTAATAACAAAAAGAAATTTTCCTTAGAACTTAACTTTTCAAGGACTTTTTTGCCCGAAAATTCTAAATGCATCTTAAAACGCTTTTAGGTAATCTCCTGAGTCAATAACTATCACGTGTTAGCTTTATAGTTCATAGTTTTAGAACAAGTAAGAATTTTTCTATATTATCGTATCAATCTGTGCCATTGTATATGACCGAGGAGTTAAGTCTTATTACAATTAATCCTGCGTTTCCAATTGACCGACAGACAACTAGGACGCTCTTTGTTCAACTAAGGAGATAAACAAGGCAGCAAAAATTATCTACGTAATCGGTTTATGTACTTGACTTGATAAGGGGAACGGTGATTCGGTGGACATATGTGACGAGTACACGTTAGGCATTCCATTTGCTTTCCCAAAATCAACTAGCAACAAAAACCAACCAAAAATTGGTTAGCGAGAATGCAAGGGATTTGGCAAAAAACACATTACCTTCCGCCCCACAGCTAAATGTAGAGCAAACATGCTGTCGACAGATATCTTTGCTGCAGGTATTTTCTCACAAACTGCAAACATCAAGAATAATTTTTTTTAAGCTTTACATGAAGTATAAGTCGTTAAATCTTTATTTCAAGGAAGCACGACCACAATGCTAGCAGTGTTACGTTAAAAGTATAGTGTAAGCATATGGAAAATGAACGCTTATTGTCCGTATCAAAGATTATAAACATACATAAACATACATTACAATACCAAAACTGTTTTACTTTACAGAGTTTTGTTTATTACTTTTTGAGCTACTT
>NW_024000719.1:0-4728 GCF_014805625.2 Glossina fuscipes
TTGCTTTATTCGTGTTTAAATTTAAAAAATTCTCTAAAAGAATAAAGTGTGAATTTATTGTATATGAATTTATTAACCATTTATGTGAAAAAATCATTTTGGTTTATTGTAAGCAACTATTGAGCTCTTGGTAAAAGTCTCTCTTTTTGCCTTTTAATCTGTGTTTACAGTTTCCGTTAGTTTTCGCTCTATATTTACAGTGGGCAGGGAAGTGAGAAATTTGCTTTAATTTTCCTGAAAATTTGTGCCGTGGAAAAATTATTTTTTTTTGTTTTTCTTTTTCGTTTTTTTTTCCTTCTTAAGCTACTTTTTTTGTTTTCAATGGACATGGATTGTTTATTTACTCCATGTCGTGCGAAAACTGGCCCTGAATCTGAACGATTCATTTCTTGCTGGTTGTGTGATCGTTTTGGACATGCAAAGTGTGCTGGTATTACCGGCCGTGCTGCTGATGCAGTCCTTGACCCTTCTAAAGGTTTACGATGGTCATGTCCTGACTGTAGAAAGCGGGATATTGATTTCTACAAGCTCTTCACGGAGACGAGAAATTGTTTCTCAGATTTGAGCAAAAATCTCGGCTCTTTGTGGGAGAAGTTTGAATTAATCAAGACTAGGTTTGATGAATGTCGGTATATTGCGCAGTCATCTTCCTCTCCAGCTAACATAGTCTCAACGCGTAGCGTAGCGTGTGGTTCGTCACCTCCTAAGTCCGTTTCGTTGGTGCAAGTTAGCGATTCCCTAAAGGCTACAAATAATGTTAGTGTTTCTGCTACGGCTGAGTCGGTTGGTAACATAGATGTTACAAATAGTCCGAGAAGTCCTTCTGGCTTGAGCTATGCTGAAGTGGCAAGGGTATCTCCTCCCATAGATGTCACTCAATCTTCTCAGGCGTCATCGCCCAAAACTAATAAGGGTAATAGTAAATCGTCCTCTCCTCCTCGCTGTTCGGGTGTAAATGCTGGTCGCCAAACTGAGCAAGCTGCTCGTGCAAGTGTGGTTACCCCCTCTATATTTTCCCCAACTCATAACTCCCCATCCGTTAACCCTGCTGCTCCCAGTACTGATGACATCTGCTTGAAGGCAGTTCCTCCCAGAAAGGCCATATTTGTGTCAAGACTGGCACCAGATACATCTGTTGAAAACATAAGGGGTTATCTGGCTGCGAAAGCCCCTTCTGTCAATTTAAAGCGAGTTAGTATTTTCAAACTGGGTCCTTCTCAATCTAGAGCTATCTCATCTTTTAAAATTCTAGTTCCGACCGAAAATATGGATTTGATTTTAAATAAAACTTTGTGGCCGGTTGGATCATTAATTAAGGAATTTATCCCTCGGGACCGACCCCGTAATGCGAATGCATTAGCTCTTTCCCCTTCAAAAAACTAAATACTTCTTCAGCCTCATTTTCTCTCATTTATCAAAATGTTAGGGGCCTAAACTCAAAAATTCGTTCTACCTTCCTAAATTCAGTGAGTACGGAGTTTTCCTGTCTGGTCTTCACTGAAACATGGCTGAAGCCAGTTCTACATTCGTCGGAACTTTTCCATAATTCGTTTCAAGTTTTCAGAAACGATCGTTTGTATCGCAATGGTGGTGGTGTTTTAATTGCTATTTGTACGGCACTCCCCACCTATTCGTTTGAATTTCCAACTACTCCCGATGTTGAATTTATCGCCATTCGAGTGAAATTTCCTAACAAACACTTATATGTGACCTGCTCCTATATTCCCCCAAATTCGGATATCTCTGTATATAAGAAACAGGCCGCCCTCATTTGTGAAGTGGCCAAGCAATCTAAATCTACCGATATAGTCCTTGCGTTGGGTGACTTCAACTTGCCTCAAGTCAATTGGTTTTACAGTGATAGTTCTGGCTGTTTGATTCCTTCCTCAACATCTGATAAAGCCGTTGTGTTCTTCAATGAATTATTTGATAATAATTTAGTTCAATACAATGGTACCCCTAATTGTAATGGGAGATTTCTTGATCTCTGCTTTGCAAATTTTCCTGAGGTTTGCGTTAATCGTTGTCTTCCGTTTAGTTTACCTGAGGATCCATATCATCCAGCATTGGGTGTTTCCTTTCATTACAAGTATGTTGGTTGAACCTCTACAACGTTCCAAATTCAAATTTTTCATATCAACGTTATGATTTCCATAAAATCAATATTTCCATACTAAAATATCATCTTTCTCATTTTGTGCTCGATTTCTCAGAGGGAAGCATTGATAGCTTACTGTCGTCGTTCTACAATGTATTAAATCAAGCTATTTCTGCATCCGTTCCGATCAAGCAGTCCCGTCCTCGAAGTAAGGATCCCCCGTGGTTTAATAAGACAATTAAATACTACAAGAATAGGAAAAACAAGTTGTTCAAAAAATTTTCGAAAAGTGGTTCTTCTTTCGACTATTTCGCTTACTCTGTTGCAAGGCATAAATTTAATTCCCTCAACCGCCAATACTACTGCAGATACCTTCAGTTTGTTAAATCCTCCTTGTTTGCTAACCCTAAATACTTTTTTAAGTTCGTTAATTCCAAAAGAAAAATCTCCATAAACCCGTCGTTTGTGTCTTTTAATGGCTCCGAGTCCTCGGATGATTTTGAATCCTCAAATCTCTTTGCGGAATACTTCCGACAGAACTTTTCAACTGCCAATTTTGATTTATCGGAAAATTATCCATATTCGATTTCTAATTCGGTTTCAATTCCTAACTTTGTTATATCGGAAAATGACGTTTTTGAAGGATTGAACTCTCTGAAATAAAATTGCTCGCCTGGACCCGATGGCATCCCCTCATGTGTACTTATATCTTGTGCTGGCGAGCTTTGTGATGTTATCTCAAAGATTTTTAATAAGTCTTTGAATTTAGGTGTTTTCCCTTTGTGTTGGAAGACTTCTTTCCTTATTCCTATTCACAAAAGTGGTAGTAGGCAACTTGTAGAGAACTACAGAGGCATCGCCAAGTTGAGTGTCTTACCTAAACTGTTCGAGCAAATTGTGGCTCAGCATATAGCCTTTTCCATGAAATTGTATATTTCTCCTTTCCAGCATGGTTTTCGAAAGGGAAGATCTACGGTGACCAATCTGTTGGAGTTTACTTCTCATGTTTTCAAGGCTTTTTCTAGTGGTTCTCGCACTGATGTCATTTACACTGACTTTAGCAAGGCGTTTGATATGGTTAATCATAGACTTCTTAAATTTAAAATCCAGACCTCTGGCTTTCCTCTCTTCTTAGTTGAATGGTTAAGCTCTTATCTGTATGGTAGATCATTCAGGGTTTTGTTTAACCTCATTACCTCGGATGAATTTCCCGTGACGTCTGGCGTACCTCAAGGTAGCCACTTGGGACCTATTTTATTTAATCTTTACATCAATGATTTGCCCTCCGTGATTAAATTCAGTAAGATTTTAATGTATGCTGATGATGTGAAACTGTTTACTTCTTTTTCCGTAGAATCGCAATCACATCATCTTCAAAGTGATTTGAACAATTTGGTTGCATGGTGCTCCCTCAATCTTCTGAAGCTAAATCTAAATAAATGTAAGAAGCTTTCTTTCTTAAGAAGGAAGTCGTTTAGTACCCAATACTTCATTGATTCGCACAGGTTGGAAGACGTCGATTCGTTCATTGATTTAGGCGTTCTATTCGATTATAGGTTACGTTTCAATTTGCATATTGAGTCCTCGTTAAGCAAAGCTAGGTCCGCTCTTGGTTTTATAAAGAGGTGGTCCAAAGAGCTTGATGATCCTTATATTACTAAAAGGCTTTACACGTGTTTGGTTAGACCTATTCTTGAGTATGCCTCTGTTGTGTGGTCTCCTTCATATAGATGCTACGTTGGTTCAATTGAATCTATACAAAAGCAATTCTTGCTGTTTGCACTTAGGAATTTGGGTTGGGACCCGATTTCCCCTCTTCCACCCTATGAAAATAGGTTGCTTCTGTTATCCTTACCGTCACTCGAGAAACGTAGATTTGTTCTTGGTGTTTCCTTCCTAATCAAATTAATAAATGGTGCAATTGATTCGCCCGCATTACTTCGTGAGATTTGCTTTAATGTCCCTAACCGCTTCTCTAGGTACTTTATGTTGATAAAGCTTAGTCAATGCAAATATAATTTTGAACTGTTTAACCCGCTCAGAGTTGTTTGCAAGAACCTAAATGATGTCTATCATCTATTCTCATTAACGGACTCTTTAAAGTCCATTAAAGCAATATTGCTCAACAAGCGCGATTTATCTATGTCGTACTTAAACTGATTTAACCTTAGATTTTGTCATTATGAGTCGAAAATTAATTTGTTGTTAACAATTATCGGTTGCCAAGCTTATGCATGTTTGCGATGGCTTAGGGGTTCACTTGCAATTTGGTCCTGTATCGGTTGTGGGCGTGGCTCTATGCTAATTGTGTACATGCTTTTTTTTTTTTTTTCTTTTTTTTTCCTCCTTATTTGTTTTATTGTACTTATACTAAGTTTTATTATTAAATAATTTTAAGATTTACTTTAGAGTCAATTGAACTCGACTGCCATTTTGTTTTAGTTGAGTTTCTTGTATAAGTGGAATAAATAAATAAATAAATAAATAAATATACTAATGAATAAAATTAGAATGGAACAAAATACTTCTGAAACTTTTACCTAACATCTTGCGACAATATCATTTATTGCTGCTCTATTCATCCTGGTGCCAAGTCCGCATAAAGCATTTATATTCTTGGCAAGCGAATA
>NW_024000720.1:0-1528 GCF_014805625.2 Glossina fuscipes
CTTTTATGTATTTATTCATCTTCTTTTCGTTTCTCTTTTTTAAATATTTTTGCAATTTTTTGAATCACTGGTACGACTGCCAACTGTTCATCTAAGTAGTGTTTCACATGTATACAAATAAAAGGGACTAAATCCTCTAGCTTTCTTCATATCAAATTTAACCGCGTAATGCAAATTTGGGCTATGAAATTTGTTTTATATTTGATGTTAAGGAATCTCATGAATGGATTTAAAGTTTCAAAATTTTTAGTTTAAATGAATGAAGACAATGACAATAGACTGTGAAGCGATTCTTGGAGAAAGATTACATTAGCGCTATATGTCAAGTCGACAAGTTTCTTCTACTCTTTTATATACCAACTTTTTTAACCACTATAGATGTTTGTTCCATTTTTAAACCACAATAATTATTCTGAATTTCTCTTGTAGTTTTATTTACTGAAAGTTCTTCCAACCTAGGAATGTAAGTAGAGTATGACGTCAGAATCTCCAGGTGATGGACTGTGGGAAAAATTTAACTTCCACGCGCCTGATGGATTAATTAAGAACTGTTAAGAAATGCCCAGCAGAAAATACATCACATCGGTTTTGTACCTACTTCTGAAGCGCCGGGGCAGTGTTCTCTGTTTAAGACGGGTCGTATTCAACACCGTAACATTTAATTCACTCGCAAATTTAGAAACAGCCACCACGAGACTTCGCAAAGAGCGTCCGGCTTCAGCTTTCAGGACGAAAGGATAAAAAAAACACGTCCCTGAGCCTCTGCTGCTCATGATACTTTGATGCATTTTTATAACACGAAACATTCAGCCTTTAGGCAGAATAAGGCTAGACTTGTGTTTGCGTTTTCCAGAAGGCTCGCACTATGAACCGTTACTATCATTCCTTATAAATTTTCAATGTCTGCGCAAATACGTGCTTTCAGTTCATTTACTACTTTTTTGAAATTTTATTAACTGATTATGCCAATATTTTTAAATCTTGGACATTCACAGTAGTGTGACTATAAAAAAAAAAGAAATGTTCGTCTTAGGGGAAGCGAGAGGAACAAGTGGAAGGATGCCCAGGGAGTACGGGTGGATGGACGTAGCAGCAGATAAAGAGCTGAAGACAAATAAGGAGAACAATAAAAATGCGCGGTGAATGACAGAAAACCACTGAAAAGTCGTTATCCCGTTGAGTTGCAAGCTGATTCTGATTCTGAATATAAGCCTACATAACAATTATAAACTTTCCAATTGCACATGAACATTGTGGAACGGCTCTTTGGGCAACTTTGGTGAATAATAAAATAAGTAAGCGTTCATTCTCCGGCAGCATAAATCAGCAAACAACTTAAACCTTAGTGAGGATAATTCGAAACAATAAATTTAGGAGCAATTGCCATCTGCTGATAGAAGTCTGCCAGCGAGTTAAATAGAGATGGGAATTTACCGTGTACACTGGTTCTTAAGCTCTTTCGAGAATAGCAATTTTTTAACTCAATGTCACATAAAAGAGGATGGGATGAAATTTATTTCCCACCTTT
>NW_024000722.1:0-1531 GCF_014805625.2 Glossina fuscipes
ATTCCTTTAGTACCCATTGCGTCCTGCTTTCTTTATATTGTGGCCGCGTTAGTAGACCAATGTACACCATATATCGACCCGATTTCTGAAACCTTCCCTTCCTTAAATTTATTTTATTTAAGCGCTTTAATAGAATGATTCAATCGTTAAGTTAACATAATGTGACGTCAACCAGAATGCCTAGTGAATATAAACTTTTAGGTAAAATTTGGACACTGTAAATACTTTACAATGAACTGCTTTTGAATGTAAATATTTTTCAAATTTAAACACTCAAGTTTTTGGAATTAACTAGCAGTTAATCATCAGCATCAGGTAATTGGTCTCATAATAGTGAATATAAATAGAGAAAACTGTGTTTTTCCTGAGCTAAAGTCGTTATGTAATTGGTCTATAACAACAATCACATAGCAACTCTATCTGTGTTCTAATTTATTCCTTTAGTACCCATTGCTTCCTGCTTCCTCTATATTGTGGCTGCTTTAGTAGGCCAATGTACACGAAATATTGGCCCGATTCCTGAAACCTTGCCTTCCTTAAATTCATTTTATTTAAGCGCTTTAATAGTATGATTCAATTGTTAAATGAACATAATGTGTTTTCAAACTGAATGCCCAGTCAAAGTAAATTTTTAGGTAAAATTTGGACACTGTAAATACTTGACAATGAACTGCTTTTGAATGTAAATATTTTTCAAATTTAAACACTCAAGTTTTTGGAATTAACCAGCAGTTAATCATCAGCATCAGGTAATTGGTCTCATAATAGTAAATATAAATAGAGAAAACTGTGTTTTTCCTGAGCTAAAGTCGTTATGTAATTGGTCTATAACAACAATCACATAGCAACTCTATCTGTGTTCTAATTTATTCCTTTAGTACGCATTGCTTCCTGCTTCCTTTATATTGTGGCCGCTTTAGTAGACCAATGTACACGATATATCGATTCAATTTCTGAAATCTTCCCTTCCTTAAATTCATTTTATTTAAGCGCTTTAATAGTATGATTCAATTGTTAAATGAACATAATGTGTTGTCAAACGAATTCCAAGCGAAAATAAATTTTTAGGGAAAATTTGGACGCTGTAAAGACTTGCCAATGAACTGTCTTTGAATGTTAATTATTTTTAAATTTAAACACTCAAGTTTTTGGAATTAACCAGCAGTTAGTCATAAGCATCAGGTAATTGTTCGCATAATAGTAAATATAAATAGAGAAAATTGTGTTTTTCCATAGCTACTGTCGTTATGTAATTGGTCTATAATAACAATTACATAGCAACTCTATCTGTGTTCAAATTTATTCCTTTCGTACCCAACGCTTCCTGCTTTCTTTATATTGTGGCCGATTTAGTAGGCCAATGTACACGAAATATTGGCCCGATTCCTGAAACCTTCCCTTCCTTAAATTCATTTTATTTAAGCGCTTTAATAGTATGATTCAATTGTTAAATGAACATAATGTGTTGTCAAACGAATGCCTAGCGAAAATAAATTTTTAGGTAAAATTTGGACGCTGTAAAGACTTGCCA
>NW_024000723.1:0-445 GCF_014805625.2 Glossina fuscipes
TTTTTTTTTTCAGAGCTATGTTCTCTTACTATCTTAAGTGGAAATTTGCATGTATATATATAAAAGTTTGTGTATATTGTTATTTGTCTTGGTATAAATTTATATACTAAAAGGATATTACTTATAAAAAATGGTTATAAATAAATGTATTAATAACAAAGGTTATAAATTAAGAAAAGCCTCTGGGGACTTGCCTTTTTTTCTTCTCTCCTGACTCCCGTGCTGTAGCTGAAGAACGGCGTGGGTGTGCACATGAGGTCCCGTTTCACCCCCGATTACTTTTCATGGACCCCACAACAAATGACTTCTCTCCCCTCCTGAACAGTCGACCCCTATCGTGTTTTAAATGCACGCTTTGGTGGGCGTACCGCTCAAGAACCCCCCCTTTATATTTTGCCGCCCTGTCCAACAGATCCACGCCGGAGCGACAGAACTGCGATAACAG
>NW_024000723.1:455-1342 GCF_014805625.2 Glossina fuscipes
GCCCTGTCCAACAGATCCACGCCGGAGCGACAGAACTGCGATAACAGGTTGGCGAACCCCTCTTTATATTGCCGCCCTGCCCAACAGATCCACGCCGGAGCGACAGAACTGCGATAACAGTTTGGCGAACCCCCCTTTATATTTTCTATTTACTATTATCATTATTACTTTTTTTTTCTTTTTTTTTTATATATATCTTTTTTGTAAACATTACCCAATACAATTACTAAAAAGAAACCTAGCAAACCCTCCCGTTCCTTCCATAAAATTCAACGAAATAAAGTTTACCTGATGCCAGGCGCCACTTTGTCTAGGGAAGCCGCCTTACACCAAAGCAACCAATTGAATTTACCACGCGAGGAACTGGATTCCTTTGTAACATAAGCTGAATTTATATTGACTCTGTACTATTACGTTTGCGTTACACTATTATTGTTGCATATATTTCGCGTTGGGAACTAAAACGAATTATTTGTAGAGGGCCATTTACCCCTCCATCCATCAATCTACGCAACCCTATAGCAAAACAAAATTCATTTACTTTCACAATTACTTTAATTGACCCTCGGCTGGGTTGTTCGTCAAAATAAGACAATTGCAGAGCGCATCGTACGCCTCTCTTTCTTTCTTTTCCCCGTAGCATTTGTTACATTCAATGCAAATCAGTCTGTGCTGTGTCTTCTAACTTTGGGGTGGCCCTAGTCATTTCATTCAACATAAAAGGAAATTGACTATTTCCTCCGTAGTAGACTAACTGCATGTATGCTTGCTATCAATACAGATCCAACTCCTTCCTTTATTTGCGAGTCCCTGTTACTAAGTATATGGTCTTAGCTCTAGATTCTTTGCAAATATTTATGAAATTAAAAAACTTTCTCCTCAGACAA
>NW_024000724.1:0-11021 GCF_014805625.2 Glossina fuscipes
TACAGACCGACAGACCCCCTACCCAAGGTTTGTTCGCGGCCGTTACAATGTTTTTCTCAACTTTATATCCGTTAACCACTTTTAATATTAATTATTTAACTAATTTACATTGGTACCCATCTTTTCATCCGCGTTTGTACTTGATCAATTCCTTTTAGGTGCAGTACTTGTGTTTGCTCGCGTTTTTACAATTATTTGAATCACCTGTGAATTGCCTACCGTAGTTATAATTTTCGTTTTGTTTACATAAAGAACACTAGTTTCTATTGATTGAGAGTAATTTAACTTACTGAGGCTAATTTTATATGGGCGAGTTTACTTGCTTTTTATGGAACCCCCAAATAAAAACATGATCGCACTCATCAATTAAAGATATTAGACTAATGTTTGATAAAGAGAATTAATTTAAATTCACGATTAACTAAATATAAAGAAATAACGAAAGTAAGCAAAAAGTTTTGACGACTTTAGTATATTACAACTTGACTTGATGCCTTCTACTTAACGACTGTGCGACTTTTGGAACTTTACTCGCCGACTTGGCTCTTGTTTCTCTGTAACATTACCTCATTGTACTTTTTGCTATCAACTCTCCACTGTTTACTTCTCTTCTCATTCATTTTAAAATAAAATACTGTAACGAGCTTTCTTGGGCGAGGTAGAACTCAGTCACTCCAAGGTTCGTTGCAAGAAATTTCTAATTAAAAATCCGGACCTTCGGGGGGAATGGTGTATGATTCCTTGGATTTATTCGTTCCTTTTTATGGGAGGGAAGTACAGCGATTGGTAGAAGTTGGCTGGGGCAAGGAACCAGCGAGGTGTCCCGACTTGTCGTATTATTACCGGCTTGTTTTGGTTTCCTCGTTTTACTTGCACTTCTTTTTTTTCCGTTACGTTTTTAATATCGCGAGCACTGCAAGAAAGAACCGAAAACTTCGCGAGTGTCATAGCTGCCTTGGTTCATCCCTGGTTGGTGTGTGAGTCCAGCAAAAAAAGTAAAAAAAAAAAAGTCTCTTCGTCCTTCAGGGATGGCGATTAAAAAGCTGAACCAGCACATCCCCTATCAGTTAAGTCGGCTGTCCTAAAAGTCCTTCAGGGATGGCGATTAAAAAGCTGAACCAGCACATCCCCTATCAGTTAAGTCGGTTGTCCTAAAAGTCCTTCAGGGATGGCGATTAAAAAGCTGAACCAGCACATCCCCTATCCGTAAAGTAAACAAAAAACTCTTTATAATGGTCAACTTGTCAGAACGTCGGTACTTACCTAGACGGCTATGACACCAAACTGAACGAGTCTGTGCGATGCGCCGCTCTTTTATAGCCGAAACCTCGCTCGCTTGTCCTTTTGCCAACCTGTTCTGTGTGTTTACATATGCCTATGTGTATACTTAGCTTAGGTTGGCTGTAGTCGCAACCTCAGTTGCTCCCTGCATGATCCTACTTATGTACAACTTAACCAACTTACATCTAACTTATTACTATGTTTGTTCACATGTCTACTCTCTAAGCACTCAGGTACCAAATCGCGTGATCTAGTCACCGTTAGGTATGTGAGTGCTTGTGTGCTTGCCTGTGCTTTGTGTGTGTAGCTTATTACTAGGTTTTGTTCAAGTGTTTACTCGCTAAGCACTCAGGTACCAAATCGCGTGATTCGATCACCGTTAGGTATGTGAGTGCTAGTGCCCTGTGTTTGCATGTGTTTTGTGTTTTTACATGTGTGATCGTGTCTTTGTACAATGTGTGTATGCAGTTTATGCATTCTCGTATGTTCTTACTATTTCTTTCCCTACCTACGTTCAATTTTGCTTGTTTTGTTTACCCTAACGGTGCTACACATTCTGCGCATTTTTACACATAGAGATTTTTGCTGAAGTTTGTTTTGCATGCATAGATTTCCTACCTAAGTTCTATTATGCTTGTTAAACATTTTGGGATTTTACTTGTAATTATACTTTGAGTTTTATTTAGCCTTTGCGTTCTTGAGATTCTACTAGTATTTGTACTTTGAGTTTTGTTTAACCTTCGAGTTCTTAAACATTTTGAGATTCTACTTGTGTTCTTAACATATTGATTTCTTGCAACTAAGGTTTTCTTTTATTTGGGTTCTTGACTCCGCTCTTACCTTTTGAAATTTGGATCTGAGCTTTTTTTCTTTTAATTGAGTTCTTGACTCCGCTAGTGCATTTTGGAATTTGGATCTAAGCTTTTTGGTGCCCTGGGGTTCCTAATCTGTGCTGTGGTGTGCTTCGGTGGTATTTTATACTTTTTCTTTTACACTACCCTTGGTGTGTGTTTCTAAGGTTTTAACTTTACAAGGTATAGGTGTGTGATATTATGATTTTATCTATATGCGGTATAGGTGTGTGATATTAAGCATTTATCTGTACAGGGTATAGGTATACTTAGTGTGTGTTTTGTGATTTTATCTTTACAAGGTATCGGTATCGGTATATTAGTGTGTGATATTATGATTCTACATAGGCATATTCGCTATGCGTTTTGTACCATACATTTGATGCTGGAGGGGGGCTGCTCATCTTCTAATGAACCCCCGACGGACGTGCACGGACAGATCGGACTGGCGGGTTGCCTGCTGGAGATAAATGTCTAGGGCGGACTTGTATTCCGTAAGGAAGCAAAAACGCTTCCTTACAATACAAATACCAAGAAGCTAACTTAGGTGAATGAAATAATTGCTTTTAATGAAGGAATAAAAAGCTATATAAATACCTGCTAACATATCCACTCAGAATATTCGTTCATGAAGTTCAGAATAAACAATAAACGACAGTTTAAAACTCATGTGGGAGATTTTTGAAACAAACACTCAAGGATCGCGGAAATAATTATTTATTAGAGAAATACAAGAAATTTGAATTATTGCGGTACCAACAAACTTTCACCAATTATTTATTCAATAACAATTCTTCATATCATTGTAGTGATACCACTCAATATTTAAGGTTCTTTTATTAGTTACTCTTTATTTAGATTTTGGCTTACGTTCTATTAGACTTATGACACTACTGATTATATTCTGACTTGACTGAGGTATGCTCAGGTGTCTTATATAACTAATAAATTAATGCTAACTTAAGCGAATAATATAATTAAAATAGGTTATAGCTTACTACTAATATATGAATTGCTTATTTCTAAAATTCCACTACCTTAACTAGGTTAGTAGGAAATTGTATACTTAGCAATAACTTGTAGACTACGGTAGAGTGCGACTGATCGATAATACTACACCTTTCCTCTTGGGAAGAATGATCTTTAACAATGAATGATCATTCTTGGGTTTATCAATTATCGATGTTATTGCCTCTACCGTAGTCTTGTAGTGTACATATATTTATATTATTATTATTATTTTAATTTTAGACTAATGAATTGAATTAGACTTAGACTAAAAAAGACATTTTGTTAGTGTAGCTCATATTTATATTTTGTTAGTGTAGGCTATATTTATATTTTTTTTAGTGTAGGCTATATTTATATTTTTTTTTAGTGTAGGCGCCTTACACTTAGGTAACTCATGAAGCTTCGTGATATAATTTTAACCTATTTTTGTGTGTGATTTGAGTTTTATTTTTACTGTCTATTATTTTAATATTATTATTATCCTTAATTTCTATGACCTTATGCGGTCCTAAATACTTATTCTGTAACTTATGCCCTACTTCATTTCTTAGGAGTACTAGGTTGCCTACTACTAGTGGTAAATTGTTAGTTTTCCTGTCGTAATTTATTTTTTGTTTTTCTTTTTCCTTATCTAATAGTAACCTAGCGCGCGCGTATGCTATATCTAATCTATATTTAGTTTCTTTAGCATAGTCGTCTATGTTATAAAGTGGGTCCATGGTTTTGCTGTGATTTGCTAATTGTGTTGGTGGCCTTGCAAATACTAACTCATAAGGACAGTAATTGTGTGTTGTGGAAGGTGTTGTGTTAAAACAATATTGGAAATATTTTATCCAGATATCCCAATCATTCAATTCAGGTGATATATATGAACGGATGTACTCATTGAACGTTCGGTGGTTGCGTTCCACCGTGCCGAGTGTCTGATGGTGGTGGGCTGTTGATGTTATATTGTTAATTTTGAGGTACTTACATAAATCGTTCATTAGTGCATTCTTGTATTCGGTTCCTTGGTCCGTTACAAGTGTTTTCATGGGCCCGTAGTTGAGTATGAAGTTCTCAAAGATTGCCTTTGCTACGGTTTTAGCACTTTTATCTGTGACCGGAATTGTCACTAAATATTTGGTGAGGTCGCAAATTAGTGTTATCGCGTATTCATTACCTTTTTCTGTCCTTGGTAATGGGCCTATGGTGTCGACTACAACTGTATCGAAAGCAGTTGCTGGTGTTGGGGTTATGGTCATTGGGGTTTGGGTATGGGTTGTAATTTTGGCTTTTTTGGCATAGCGAACATTCTTTGACAAACTTGGCTATTGTTTTTGTCATTTGCGGCCAGTAATAGTACCTTCGTATTTTCCACAAGGTACGTGTGATTCCAGAGTGACCCCCTTCTATTGGGTCATTGTGGTATTTTTGTAAAATGGTTTCGATTGCGGGCTTATTGTTTTTGTTTATAATTGTCACCTCTTGGAGTAGCGCTACTCTTATATTTTTTAATATCCTATTGCCCATTATTTTAAATTTGTTCTGCGATACGGATTCGAAAATCCTCTCGCTTGGTGACACTTTAAATTTCGACAATTTTAATATACCGGCTTCTTTTTCCAGCCTTTGGAAAAACTGACCTAAGTCGAGTTTTCCATTGGTATAAATGTCGTTTATTACGAATTTGGCAATTATTTTCCTCCCATGTTTCATGCAACATTTATCGGAGGCAAATTTTAATTGCACAAATTTCCGTACGTCATTATTATTAATGACTTTATAAACTTTGGGCGCCGCATTCTTATGTTCGCTTGTATGTCGCTTTTCTGTGCCGTTATCTTTCTGCCGCGTTGCAGATCTTGTTACTACCGTATATAGTTTACTGTTCATTTCCTTCAGATCTTTAACTGTTATGCGGGATAGGGCGTCCGCTACGTGATTATCCTTCCTCTTGAGGTACTCTACCGTAAAATCGTATTCTTCCAAATCCAGTCGTAGACGCGTAAGTTTTGAACTTGGGTTTTTCATAGAGAACAGGTATACCAATGGTCTATGGTCGGATTTTACTAAAAATTGTCGCCCGTATATGTAGGGTCTGAAATGCTTGATTGCCCAGTGTATTGCGAGTAGTTCTTGTTCGGTAGTGGATTTATTTGTTTCCCCTTTTGTGAATGTTCTTGAGGCGTAGGAAACTGGGAGTTGTACTCCATTGTACTGCTGTGTGAGTACCGCGCCGCAGGCGTATTTGCTAGCATCTGTTGTTATGCAGAATGGTTTTTTGAAGTCTGGATATTGCAATAATGTTGGTTTTAGTAGTTCATTTTTTAGATGCTCGAATGCCTGATTGCATGCTGGGGTCCATTCGAATGGGACTCTCTTTCTGCATAGTTTAGTTAAGTGGCATGAATATTCTGAAAAATTTTTTATGAAGCGTCTGTAATAGTTGCAAAACGCAACGAAACGTCTTACACTGTCTGCATCTTTAGGGATTGGGTAGTTCTTGATGACATCATATTTGCTACCATCGGGAAGTATTCCCTTGTCGGTGCATTTGTGGCCTAAAAAGGTTACCTCGTGCCTGAAGAAAGAACATTTTCAGGGTTCAGCTTTAAACTGTTTTGCCTGCATAGCTGGAACACTTCTCTTAAATTTTTGAGCATATGTTGCTCGGAACATCCTATTACTACTAGATCATCCATGTAGAGAAATGCTTGCGATGGTTTTAGGCCGGAGAAGGCAAGAGTCATCATGCGCTGAAATGAGTTTGGTGCTATTTTTAAGCCGTACGGCAGTCGCGTGTAGCGATATGAGCCATTGCTCGTTGAAAAGGAAGTTATGTTTCGTGATTTCTCTTCTAGTTCGATTTGATGAAATCCAGACATTAAATCGAGACATGAAAAATATTTAGCTCTTCCTAGCTGGTCAAGAATATCTTCGATTCTTGGAAGTGGGAATTTATCTGCTAGCAGTTTCTTGTTGACTTGGCGATAATCCACTACTAAACGCCATCTTTTTTCGTTAGTGTTTGGTGGAGATTTTTTGGGTACTAATAAAAGTGGGCTATTATATTCGGATATGGACGGTTCGATTATTCCGTCTTTGATTAATTTAGTAACCTGTTTGTCTATTTCTGATTTTTGTGATTCAGGAATTCGGTAGTTCTTGATATATATAGGTGTTTTGTCGTTCAATCTGAGCTTTTGTTTATAGAAGTTGTTTGCAGTTATTGGTTCGGTTTCAATACCGAAAATATCGCAGAATTCTGTACATATTTCTGTTAATGGTTGTTTGAATGTTGTGGGGAACTGTAGTTTGTTTAATATTAACTTTTCTTCTTGTTCCGCTCTGCGGCCTATTGTTAAGATTTCAGCGTTATTTAGACACTCAAATTTAATATCGCTACTACTTATGGCTACGTCGTTCATATTTGTGTTGACAACTCTTATAAAGGCGTTTTTGCTATCCACAATATCATTAGTCTGGCAAACCTTGTCGCGCGGTATAGTCGTGTATTTTTTGTGTCGGCAAATAAAATTTTAATTTTTTTCTTGAATTTCGTGGCTTTTCTGCCTTAGTGTGTGATTTTATTATATTCTTTGAGAAGAAAGTGAGTGAATTCAAAGTAAAAGAAATATTTTTCTTTTACGCTTTCATTTGATTCATTTGAGTTTTGCAAACAAAATTTTGAGCTCTGATAAAAATCTCTTTTTTTTTTTTTTTGTTTTCTCTCTTTTTCTCTGTTATTTTTTTTACTGTTTGGAGTTTGTGTTGCTAGTGATCTCTCGTTACAGTGTCAACCTAACAGAGAAGTTTTGCACAAATTGGTTGATAAATTTTTATATTCAGGATTTTTTTTTTTTTTTTTTTTTTTTTTTTTTTTAGTGATTTGTGTGTCTGTTCTCCATAATCAACAACTGTCTTTTTGACAGGACATGGAGTGTTTATATACACCTTGTCGGGCGAAATCAGGCCCGGATTCTGAAAGATTCGTTTCTTGTTGGCTCTGCGAGCGCTTCGGTCATGCAAAGTGTGCCGGTATTCTCGGCCGTGCTGCTGACGCAGTCGCTGATCCTTCTAAAGGCTTAAGATGGTCATGTCCTGACTGTAGGCAGCGGGACATTGACTTTTATAAACTTTTCACGGAGACCCGTTATGGTTTCTCGGAATTGAGTAGAAATCTCGGCTCCTTGTGGGAAAAGTTTGAGCTCATTAAGTCTAGGTTTGATGAGTGTCGCTTTATTGGACACTCATCTTCTACTCGTAGCGTAGCGTGTGGGACTTCACCTCTGGCTTTCTCCAAATCTAATTCGTTGGTACAAGTTACCGCTCCTTCTAACTCTAAAATGAATAGTAATGTTTCCGATATTGCTGAGTCGGTTGGTAGCAAAACAGTTACAAACAAACCGGCAAGTCCATCGGTTTTAAGCTACGCTGAAGTGGCAAGGGTATCTCCGCCCAGAGCCGCCACTCACTCTAATCAAGTGCCATCGCCTAAAAGTAATAAAGAGAAAAATAAGTCATCCTCTCCTCCTGCCTGTTCGCGTGTGAATGCTGGTCACCAGACTGGGCAAGTCTCACAAGCTGCCGGTACAAGGGCGATAACCCCATCTATATTTTCCCCAACTCGAAACTCTCCTACTGTGAACCCCCCTCCTGTTCAAAATAATGACATTTGCTTGACGGCAGTTCCTCCCAGAAAAGCAATATTTGTTTCAAGACTGACACCTGAAACATCGGTGGATAACATAAAAGGTTATCTGGCGACGAAAGTCCCATTAGTCAACTTAAAGCGTGTTAGCATCTTCAAAATGGCTCCTTCTCAAGCTAGGGCAATCTCCTCTTTTAAAATATTAGTTCCGACTGAAAACAGTGATATGTTGTTAAATAAATCACTGTGGCCGGTAGGATCCTTAATTAAGGAATTTATCCCTCGTGATCGTCCCCGTAATACCAAGGCAATAGTCTTGTCGCCTTCAAAAAACTAATTGTTTCTTCAGGCCCACTATCTCTCATTTATCAAAATGTTAGGGGCCTAAATTCGAAAATTCGTTCCACTTTTCTAAATTCAGTGAGCACGGAATTTTTCTGTATGGCCTTTACTGAAACCTGGCTAAAACCCGATCTACATTCGTCGGAACTTTTTCATAATTCTTTCCAAGTGTTTAGAAATGATCGAGTAAATCGCATTGGTGGTGGTGTATTAATTGCCATATCTGCGTCAGTCACGTCCAATTTAATTGAATTTCCCACTTCTCCTGACGTTGAATTTATCGCTATTCGTGCGAATATGCCTGATAAACATCTATTCATAACCTGCTCCTATATTCCCCCAAATTCTGATATCTCCATTTACGGGAAACACGCTGCCCTCATTTGTGAAGTGGCCAAGCGGTCTAGACCCACGGATTGGTCGTTGCATTGGGTGACTTCAATTTGCCTCAAGTCACTTGGTGTAACACTGATAATTCTGGCTGTTTGGTTCCTACTTCAACGTCTGATAGGGCTGTTGTGTTCTTTAATGAATTGTTTGATCATAATTTGGGTCAATATAATCGTATCCCTAATTGTAATGGTAGACTGCTTGATCTCTGCTTTGCCAATTTTCCCGAGATTTACGTAAATCGTTGCCCACCTTTTAGTTTACCTGAGGATCCTTATCATCCATCAATATGCATTTCCTTTCATCATATTAATGATGGTTTGTTGGAATGCCTTAATGTGCCAACTCAAACTTGTTTAAATAATTATTATGATTTTCATAAAATCAATATTGTATTACTAAAACATCGTCTTTCACATCTGACGCTTGATTTCTCAACCGGTAGTATTGAAAACTTAATGCCATCGTTCTACAATACATTAAATCTAGCTATTGCTGCATCTGTTCCGATCAAGCATTGTCGACCTCGAAGCAGATGTCCCCCGTGGTTTAATAAGACAATTAAATATCACAAGAATAGAAAAAACTCGCTATTCAAAAAATATTCGAAAAGTGGCTCAGCGCTCGACTATGTCGCTTACTCGGTGGCGAGGCATAGATTTAACTCCCTCAACCATCATTATTACTGCAGATACCTTCAGTTCATTAAATCCTCTCTGTTTGCTAATCCAAAATTCTTCTTTAAATTTGTTAACTCTAAAAGAAAAATTTCCACATATCCCTCTCATGTTTCTTTTAATGGCTCTGGTTCCTCGGATGATTTTGAAATCTCAAATCTATTTGCTGAGTATTTCCGACGAAACTTTTCGATTGCTAATTTTGAGTTATCAGGAAACTACCCATATCCTATAACTAACTCGGTTTCAATACCTAACTTGGTTATTTCGGAAGATGATGTTTTCAAAGGGTTAAGTTCTCTAAAATACAGTTGTTCGCCTGGACCTGATGGAATTCCATCATGTGTACTTAAATCTTGCGCTGTCGAGTTGTGTGGTGTGATCTCAAAGATTTTTAACATGTCCTTGTGTTCAGGTGTTTTCCCTTCATGTTGGAAGAGTAGTTTCCTTATTCCTATCCACAAGAGTGGAAGTAGACAATTTGTTGAGAACTACAGAGGCATAGCCAAGTTGAGTGTCTTGCCCAAGTTGTTCGAGCGTATTGTGACTCAGCATTTGGCCTTTGCCATTAATTCGTATATTTCTCCGCACCAGCACGGCTTTCGGAAAGGGCGATCTACAGTCACCAACTTGTTAGAGTTTACCTGTCATGTTTTCAAGGCTTTTTCTAGTGGCTTTCGCACAGATGTTATTTACACTGATTTAAGCAAAGCATTTGATTTGGTTAACCATAGACTACTTATCTTTAAACTCCAAGCCTCTGGTTTCCCACCCTACTTAGTGAAATGGATAAGCTCTTATCTGCACAATAGATCCTTCAGAGTTTTGTTTAACTTCATTAGCTCGGATGAATTCCCCGTTACGTCTGGCGTACCTCAAGGAAGTCACTTGGGTCCCATTTTATTTAGTTTATACATTAACGATCTCCCATCGGTGGTTAATTCCAGCCAGATCTTAATGTATGCTGATGATGTGAAACTGTTTTCTTCCTTCTCTGTTGAATCGCAATCACATCAGCTTCAAGGTGATTTAGATAATTTTGTTGCATGGTGCTCTTTGAATCTCCTGCAACTAAATCTGAGTAAATGTAAGAAGCTTTCATTCTCAAGAAGAAAGTCATTCATTACTCAGTATTTCATAGATTCGCATAAGTTGGAGGACGTCGATTCGATTACGGATTTAGGCGTCCTATTTGACCATAGGTTACGTTTTAACTTGCATATTGAGCTCTCGATTAGCAAAGCTAGGTCCGCGCTTGGTTTTATAAAAAGGTGGTCCAAAGAGCTTGATGATCCCTACATTACGAAAAGGCTGTACATGTGTTTGGTTAGACCCATACTCGAGTATGCCTCAGTTGTGTGGTCTCCTTCATATAGGTGCTACGTAGATTCAATTGAATCAGTTCAAAAGCAATTCTTGCTGTTTGCCCTTAGAAATTTGGGTTGGGATCCGATTGCCTCTCTTCCTCCGTATGAAAATAGGTTGCTTCTGCTGTCCCTACCGTCTCTTGAGAAACGTAGATTTGTTCTTGGCGTTTCCTTTCTAATTAAAGTAATAAATGGTGCTATTGACTCGCCTTCATTACTTGGTGAAGTAAGCTTCAATGTCCCTAACCGCTTCTCTAGGCACTTTATCTTGGTAAAGCTTAATCAGTGTAAATTTAATTATGAGCTGTTCAATCCGCTCAGAGTCGTTTGCA
Source organism: Glossina fuscipes (assembly GCF_014805625.2). Taxonomy (NCBI): domain Eukaryota; kingdom Metazoa; phylum Arthropoda; class Insecta; order Diptera; family Glossinidae; genus Glossina; species Glossina fuscipes. The sequence continues at coordinate 10,885 of NW_024000724.1, forward strand.
AGAACCTAAATGACGTCTACCACTTATTCTCGTTATCGGACTCTTTAAAGTCCATTAAAGCAACATTGCTTAATACGCGCGATTTACCTATGTCGTATTTAAACTAGCTTTCATCCTTAAAAAGTCGTTACGTTTCG
>NW_024000725.1:0-478 GCF_014805625.2 Glossina fuscipes
GGAAATATCAGGCCCTTAAAGCGGCTACAAATATCAAAGAAAACTTTTTTGTCAAAATATCGGTAGAAGTCAGAAAACATGTATCAATGAAATAAGACATAACGCATATATAATAATGAAAATAATGCATAAGTTTTCATGGGTTTATTACGAGAAATGTCAGACCCTTTAGGCGGGTACAAATAAGGAAGAAATCTTTTATGTCAAAAACGCGGTACAATTAAGAAAACATGTTTCAATGAAAGAAGACATAACGCATATATAATAATAAAACTAGTGCATAAGTTTTCATGATATTATTACGGAAAATTTCAAGCCTTTTAGGCGGCTACAAATGAGGAAACAATCTGTGTTGTGAACAAATCGGTGGAATTCAGAAAACATGTTTCAATGAAATAAGACATAATGCATATATAATAATAAAAATAATACATAAGTTTTCACGGTCTTATTAGGGGAAATTTCAAGCCCTTTAGGC
>NW_024000725.1:578-1086 GCF_014805625.2 Glossina fuscipes
TTACGGAAAATTTCAAGCCTTTTAGGCGGCTACAAATGAGGAAACAATCTGTGTTGTCAACAAATCGGTGGAATTCAGAAAACATGTTTCAATGAAAGAAGACATAACGCATATATAATAATAAAAATAATACATAAGTTTTCACGGTTTTATTACGGGAAATATCAGGCCCTTTAAGCGGCTACAAATATCAAAGAAAACTTTTTTGTCAAAATATCGGTAGAAGTCAGAAAACAAGTGTCAATGAAATAAGACATAACGCATATATAATAATAAAAATAATGCATAAGTTTTCACGGTTTCATTACGGGACATATTAGACCCTTAAAGCTGTTAAAAATATCAAAGAAAACTTTTTTTGCAAAAACGCGGTACAATTACAAAAACATGTTTCAATGAAATAAGACATAACGCATATATAATAATAAAAATAATGCATAAGTTTTCACGGTTTTATTACGGGAAATATCAGGCCCTTAAAGCGGCTACAAATATCAAAGAAAACTTT
>NW_024000726.1:0-3804 GCF_014805625.2 Glossina fuscipes
ATTAGGACGATTCATTGGTCTCCCGTATAGCACGCAAGACGGTTTACAATATGTTGTGTTGTATGTGCAATTATTTTGATGGCGTTGGTTCTTGTTGTAAATATCCTTATGTAGATGACTTATTAAGTGAACTATTGGCATGGCCCAGTTTTGGCTAAAGATTTTTTTAGTACGAAGGGTAATTAAAAAAATAATTTCAAAGTTTTCAGCCAAATATATATATTAGAATATTATTTCGTTGAAAATTTAAATTAAATTTAAAGTAAATTTACCTTCCACGCAATCTTTAGAAGAAGAAACTCTGATGCCACAAAGGTTGTGTATCAAGTGCGCAAATTTATTAAAATATATTTACGTCTTCCTCTTAGAGGTGCAAAAGTTACACGAAATATATTTGAATCAAGCAAGGAATTTAAAAAATTTTGTGAAAAAGATGTTGGTCCACCGGACGGTTACGAACACGCTCAGTCAGATGTTATTTTAAGATTGGATTATGATGAGGACACAAGAAGGTACTAATTCAAGTAAGATATAGAAAGAGATTTTACATGTTTATTTATGTGTTCCCGCGTTTCTAAGAGGATCAAACAAGAAAACTTTCAACTGAAGCTTCTGAAGTTATCAAGTTGGTTTGGAGTGAAACTGCCTTAAACTATAAAACAGAAAGTGAAAGGAGGTTTTGCCTTGAAAACGATAATATTCGCAGCTATCACTAGCAAAAGCAACCGAGGATGCAACCTTAAAATCCAGTCTTGCTACCAGTTGAGAATATTGATCACGTCTGTCTCCTAATTAACATCGATTCATGATTCGATGCAGTCTAATTGAGAAGAGTAACGGTTCTGCAAATTGAAGATCTGCGAAAATGCTCTTAGAGCTTCTAACGAGACGGCATCCATAAACTACCCGGCAAGAAACAAAAGACCACAAATAACGACGGTAAACATTTTATTTATTAAGTTTTGTAACAAATATATTTTAAATAAATTTAAATCTTATCAAGAAGTACAAAGAATTTATTTGCGCAGCTACTATGTAATATTGAACTGACCTAATGATCCTGATGTTATAAATCAATGTGAAATAAAAAGAAGATACTTTTTTCCAGACAGTACTGAAACATACTGCACTATGCACCATTTTTGATATATAATTTTTATTCAGGGGGCCGATATTAAAATTAGCAAAATTGGGCAGTAACCCTTGAGTTAAATAATTGGCACATCATTTCAACAACCTTCAGCTTTCCATGTCTCCAAAGCATTTCTCCATAAAATAATAAATAGGCGTAAACACATGTCACTATTCGTTTTCCTGACAGAAGTGTCTTTGTAACTCAAACAAACATTTTCCAGCTCGTAGAGCTTTCCAGAGATGAATACCACATAAACATCTGTCAGTAAACTGTATAATATGATCGCCTATCTTGTAGTAACACCTTTAAGGCTATCATCTTTAAATATTGTGGAAAACTGTACAAAATTTCAATTTCATTTGCTTCTTGCTTCGAAAGAATCGCATCATCGTTATTCATTCATTCGTCTCTTGTAATCTTACTAAAATACATTGGTCCGAAATTGGCCGATAAATACGGCATAACCATTTGACCATACTTTAAACCTTTAGGGCGTTCGAAACGGTATATGTCACTAAATAAATGTATCAACGAACTTAGATCTTTAATTGTAAATGTTAAGCCGAAATCATTAAAGACTTTTTGCATTGCCATGTGGACAACACCATCGTTTCGTATCGGCGACAAGCAACATGTGGAATATATTAAATTTCGGTTTAAGCAAACGTAAGCAATTTGCTAAAATTGCCGCTTGAAGCTCAGGTATGCGCAAACGTTCTTTAAGACGAGTTGGTTTGAAAATATTGTTATCATTACTTTACGTATGCGAGTAACTCTGGATTCCATCAAATCATTGCACACTATTTGAGAAGGATATAATGTTTGCAACATTAGTAAGTATTTGCCACCGGGGGCAGCGCAGGCATCGACTACTCGATCACCCGGCCGAATATCCAAAAATAATGGCGGCAGGATTGATGCTCCATCCATTAAGTAGTGTGATAGAACGCCTTAGTGGGTTAAAAGAATTTCGCTAATGTCCAAAAAAGTACGGTATGGCTTTGCCACGTTTAATAATACGTAAAGTGGATAAACAAATGGCTTTGTTAGAGGCAGACGATCCCGTTTCCCAATTGCATAAGTGTGTATATGAAGGATACCGATCGAATGTATTTATGTTTATCACAGGTAAAAATAATACAATTTCAAGCGACACCCAGCCCTAAAGAACCCAATAAGGAAATGATTAATAAGTGTATTCTAAGGGACAATGAAGGTAATTTTGTTTTTACAAGCACCGCCTTTTTTTAGTTCGCCCGTCGCATTAGTACCTATAGTTAATTCATTAAATTTGAATGGTGGTGGAGATGTGGCCATGTTGGAGTTAAGTGGTGACAATTTTACTCCTCATTTACAGGTTTGGTTCGGCAATGTGGAAGCCGAAACTATGTATCGCTGTACGGAAGTCCTCCTGTGTGTGGTCCCTGAGATATCGCAATTTCGGGAGGTATGGTTATGGGTATGACATGACCTTTTAGCTTATATAAAGAGATTTTTTCACATTTTTGGTTTTTCTTTAGGTGCGTCAACCTATCCAGGGAGTAGACTGTCTTATACGTAAGATATAGTCTGCTAAAAAGTCGCAAAAAAATAATGATTAATAGTGCCGATGAAATAAATTTAAAAACTGTTAATGTATATGTAAATATTGTAATGGTTTATCAACACTCGCCTGCAGTTGCCAAAGCACAATAAAAAAAATGTGAAAAGAATGAACATGAAAAATTTTAATTTGAATAGTTGCTTACCCATATTTCATGACATCAATGCATATTTTTGAAAAAAAAACTAGCAAAAATTCCGTAGAGTGGATTACAATTTTTAGCTTTCAAAATAATTAAAATTAAATTGATTAAGAATTACTTGCGAGGATTTTTAAGATTTTTTTGTAATAACACATATGTTTTATTTTCCCGAAAAGAATCGTCTGTTTAAGAAACTTACTCCTTAAGCTAAGTATCTATTGCCAGAAAACATTGTACCAATTGCAACGAAACGACCATCATCACGAAGGCTTCTTCCACACAATCGCAAAGTACAAGAATGTGCAGAGCCTGATTTTTACGGTTTTCCGCACCACCCTTAAGGTACCGTGATAGGCGCGTTGCCAATTGTTTTAAATGGCTGGCTCCCCAGTAGACCTACACCACTATATACATAATTACAAATTACAATATTATTTGCAATAATAATACATAATAATACATAATAATACATAGTAATACATAGTAATACGTAATAAATAAAAAGCCCCGCTAATACATACATATATATAAAGAAATAAAAATTACTGGTATGCCGGTGTGCTGACATCTGCAAAAGAAAAATATTGTGATTAATAAATTTTATATACAAAGATGACCACAAACTTACCATTGGCCTACGGAAGTATCCCATTCTGCTGAAACGATGAGTGGAGGTGGAGTAGGAAGCATGCTCTTTGATCTAAAATAAAATAAAAAGAAGTGAATAAATTATACATAATACTAAGTAACGATAAATGCAAACTTACCTTTAGCATGCAGCGAATTTTCATCGCTATGAGGCGTCGACCGAATAGCTGGCCTTGATTTTGCGGGCGAACCTAAAGCACGGCTTCAAAATGACGATGCATTTTCAACTGTTTCTTGCGCCCAGTTTTTGCCAGTCAGTAGCAAATGTATGATGAA
>NW_024000727.1:0-3488 GCF_014805625.2 Glossina fuscipes
CTGTCAAGTCGACGGTGGTGGGTTCGATTCTCAATGCGGTAGGCCGCCATACCTTACAATCAGCTAGATATTGTATATAGTTACTTGAATGCCTTAACTTTGAATACTTTAAGCCTAAGATATTATATACTATTTACTTTAGATATCATAGTTGAATATTTTGATTTAAGTCCACTTGTATATTAAGTATTTTAAGCCGAAAAATATGCTAAGAAACTGTTTACTTTGCAAGCAATTGCTTTCCTTTTTGTTGTTGTTAACTTTGCTTAACTTTTAAGTAATGATCTTCTCTTAAAATACGTAATTTAAGCATTAAAAGTCTCAAGAGTTTCACTTAGTATATATATATAACATATAGTAATATATATATATATATATATGTATATTTATATAGAATATATATATGGTTGAAATGTCTAATTGTAGCCAGAAAAGAAATATTGCTACTACTCTCTCTTTTTATTTACCTTTCTAGCAGTTCTTCTCAGGCCATCGCTCTTTCTCTCTCCGTCTCTCTTTCTGTCCTTTTCTCTCTCTTTTCTCTTCCTTACGTTCCACCCCCCTCTCTATCGCTCCATTATTTCTTATTCTCTCCATCTTTCTTCTTTTTCGCCCCTTTCTTTCTCGCTTTGTTTCCTTTTCTTGCTTTGACTATCGCTCTTTCGCTCTCTTTCTGTCGGTTTGGCCTTTTCTCTCTCTCTCTCTCTCTCTTTCTCTTTCTCTTTCCATTCTTTTATTTTCCTCTCTTTTCCCTCTCTTTGTCTAGGTTCCTGATGAAAATGTTGCAAGACCAACTTGTTGCTTTTCTTTGACTTTCGCTTTTCGCCACACCCAGAAAATTGGCAAGAAAGAGGCAAATTAATTAGCATTTTTTTCGGATTGTATTCTTACATTCGACTTATTTCACGTTTTCACCGATCCGCCAAATGAAAATTTATTTAAACGAAAAAAAATTCAAGAAATCGCTCATTACCAACAAATTTTTCACAATAAAAACCACAAAGCACTCAAAACTAGAACGAAGAAAAGCCAAAGCTTTTAAATGCATTGAACCAAAGGATGTAGTCAAAAACAAAAACCACAAGACAGACCAGAAAGAAATTGTTTTCGTATATTATTTAAGCGCGTTCTTAAAATCATAAATTGTGTCTGCGGGTATAAGCCTTGTGTGTACACACACAGAAAAGATTTGTTCTATAATTTTCGAAACTCATTAATATACAATCTCTTGAAAACTTATTTAATAAGAAATCTTTTCATTCGATTTTCTTCATCAAGTGTTTGCATGTTTTTCATAGAGATTTTGTAAACAAACTTAATTTAATATCACTTGATAGCAAGCAGTTCAATTCAATTTCATTTAAATGGAATAACAGTTGAAAGTGAAAAGAGTGTAAAGTATGTTTAATTTATTATTCATATATGCGATAAAACACTAAGGATTGACATTATTAAGGAGAAGAATAAGTGCGAAGCAAACATTTCATGACATGAATGAAAAAACTTTAAACGTAAGATAAGGAAAAGCAAAAGCCCTTGGATATGTTGTTAAATATCATTACTACTTACACCGTAAACCACTTGAGGTGCAGGGTATAGGAAGTCAGTGCGGGCGTATGTAACACGCAGAAAGACTTAAAGTAGATCCACCTTTTATTATACCGAACGATTTGGAATCTTAATCTGTATTGATTTAAGTCTGTCTGTCCGCCTGTCCTTCTGATGTCTCCCAACGTAAATTTGCGTTCAAGCTACAGGTCGCAATTCTTGAGATATCTTTATGAAATTTGGTACGGTAACTGGTTTTGACTACCATCGGTCCACTCTTTCGACCACTCCCCATATACCGGCCTATTCTGAAAGGTCGTTACGTGGAAACAAATTGTAATTTTCAAAATGTTTTGGCAAAGGTAGCTAAGTATTAGTATTGCGTCATTCTAAATTGGTATGAAAACTTTGAATTGGCTCAGGCAATTTTTGAGTCCCCTCTCACATAATGAAAACACAAGTTCATACGACAAAAAGGTGGAAGCTTCAATGCTTTATGATGAAAATTATATCATAATAGTAATTCAATGTAAAAAAAATTAACTGCACAAAATTTGGATTATCCCGCTCTATTTGTTGAATCCTCGATTCTTCTTTGCAGGGCAAAAAAGTCTAAGTTATAATATCTGGTGATGAAAATTGACCCTCTTATCTTATAATAATTTCATGCAAAAGTGAACTCCGCAAAACTTGAACTATCTACGCCTATTTTTGGATCCTGCCTTATGCACGGATTAAACTTTTACTACATTAGGTTACGTTTTAGGGATGATTCCCCCTAAAATTACGTACATGAAAAATATGCCTTTATATAGAAAGAGGATAAAATTTTTGTATTCTTTAATAAAAACAAGTAAGAAAGTTATATTCGGCGGGGGCCGAACCCATCACTATGCTTTTCGCATTCTGTTCTCCAAGTTCTTTTATTTGATACCCATATTGCTACTGTTATTAAGAAGAAAGTGATTGCGGTATCTACCATATTCATTTTAAAATTCACCCATTTTTGAGCAGATGATATATCTTCACTTAAAGAGTATACAAAATAGTTTTAAACATTCAGTCTTATTTGCCTTGTGATAAATAAGCATAAAACCTCAAAAAATTGAGAAAAATTAAATTTAGTCACACGTAACTTTGTGTGGGCATGGCCGTCTGGTTCCATTTTCAGACTAAGAGTAGACTGTTTCGTAAAATGAATGCGAAAAATGTGCGACTAACTTGAATAGTTTTCGAGTAACGAACAAAAATCCAAAAATTTTTGTTAAAAGAAACTAAGTTGCGTTCAGTTTACGTTCCATTGCGCATTTTTCCTCTGAACAAATTGGCCCATTTTTATCACCAACCTGTGTGCAGAAACTTCCGATGTTTTTATCAAATTTGAAGTCGATATTTTCATATTTGCGACCAGGAGAGTACCAACAACAAAGTCCACGCAGACTAATGGATGGACGGACATTGCTAAATAAACTCAGAATTTCACACTAATCAAATCCAGTTAATTTCAGCTTAGACGGAAAAACCAAATGCGCATTCGCAGGCGCGTCATGCAGCTGCTGGCCGATTAGAGGAAAAGCAGATTGGAATTAGAAATAAAACCATAAGTTTAGGTATAGTAACATCCTTGTAAAAATATATTTAACTAGAGTATTTGTGCAAGGGAGAGTTATTCGGGCAAGAACATAGAAGTTGAGAGTACGGCCAAAATAAATTGTGAATAATCCTACATTTAAGGAACGTAATTGTAAATAAATGATCCTACAGTTAAGGAATATAATTGTAAATCAAAGAACTTTGAAGTGTATTTCTCTTGACCAAACTATCCACGATTCAGTGATGCGGACTGTGTCTTACAAAAGCGAATTTTATAACAACATACATACTTTATAGAGTCTCTGAAGCTTCCTTTTGTGTGTTTTGGGTGTTACATATATTTTGAA
>NW_024000728.1:0-1272 GCF_014805625.2 Glossina fuscipes
AAAAAAAAAAAAAAAAAAAAAAAAAAAAAAAAAAATTAATCAATACACATATATGTATATATATGCACAACAACATCGATTTATAAAAAAATTTTTCTTTTTCTTTTTTAACATAAACGCAATCACTTATTAAATACCTCGGGGGTAAAAGTTCTCCACTTTAAAGTAATGAGTGAATGCAGACAGCAAACTTCGGTTAGGGCACGTCAAATTTATTCTTTTGCAAGTAATCGGAGTTAGGTACCAAATTAGAGTTACTAAGACCCGCCAAAATGTCCCTTACGGAGAGGCCTTTTCAAATGGATGAATACGTCCGAACGGATTATGTACACACTTTGATAATTTGAGGGTCTTCGAAAAATTCAGGTGAAGTACTGAAACCTTTCCACTCGATTCCAAAGTGAGCAGCGCTCTTCTTCAGATAAGGAATACTTGAAACATGATGACAAGATGATAGACATAAAAACCTCCTCAGAGAGATGTGCTGATCAGTGTAATTCAAAGGTGCAAAGGTTTTTATTCGATAAAATATCAAAAGTATTATCTGATTTCGTATAATGTTATACGCGGCCTTGTACCGCTTATCAATTATTACGATAGGTATTTTAAAGTAAAGGAAAAAAATCTACAGAACTACTTTTATTGAGATGCATTGTTGTAGACTGGATTTTAGATCAATCGGCAGCATTTCACCGATTCTTAGAAAGCAATTAAGCATTTCATCATAAAGCATATACATATGTGATGTAAGAGCACAACATGTTTGTAAGGAACGAATTTTCAGACTTCCGACCCAATGTCAATGATGAGGTAATTATTGCAAATGGCCTCAATAATGATAAGCATTTCGATTCAAAGGACTCGGACTTTCATTGCAATGTTTATTCATCCTCTATGGGGAGTGCGATTGCGCACAAGATAACAAGACACTAGCGCACGTAGCAAAAGTAATTAAGGACTTGGCTGGGACGTGTTATCTCAGCTATTGTGTTAATCCGACCACTTTCTGGGCAAAATTTTGCCAACCGAATAATGGCTTAACGAATGGTTTGCTTTAAAAAGTGAAAGGAATCGATTTCCATTACCAGAAAGCCGTCAAATGTGTGAAGCTAGCAAAAATTCACGCTGATCAAAAATATGTGGTTTTAGGGACTCGAAAGCTTCCTTCTCCTGGCTATAAACATAGCTGAACCGCAATACTAATACAATTTTTCATATATATCCTTGATAGGACACCGAAAATTATACCTTTTTCTCTATGGAATACCTTAT
>NW_024000729.1:0-307 GCF_014805625.2 Glossina fuscipes
GGCTGAGACGTAGGGGCGTGCATATGGTGGCTATGTAGGGCCGACGCCAGACGACGACCGACTGACTCACCGTGGACAGACGGACAGCAGACAACCGACGGGACTTTATATATATATGCTCTATCGGCCGAAAGGGGCTTAGACCGTGACAAAGGTTATAGAAACAGATATTACTTACTATTTTACTTATTATAGATAAATATATTAATAATAACAAAGGATATAAATTGGGAAAATCCTTTTGGGACTTGTTTTTTTTCTTAACTCCCGTGCTGTAGCTGAACACGGCGTGCGTGTGCACATGAGG
>NW_024000729.1:407-1852 GCF_014805625.2 Glossina fuscipes
TTACTTTTCATGGACCCCACACCAAATGACTTCTTTCCCCTCCTGAACAGTCGACCCCTATCGTGTTTTAAATGCACGATCTGGTGGGCGTACCGCTCACCACCACTCAAGACCACCCCTTTTATTGCCGCCCTGCCCAACAGATCCACGCCGGAGCGACAGAACTGCGATAACAGTTTGGCGAACCCCCCCTTTTTATTGCCGCCCTGCCCAACAGATCCACGCCGGACCGACAGAACTGCGATAACAGTTTGGCGAACCCCCCTTTTTATTGCCGCCCTGCCCAACAGATCCACGCCGGAGCGACAGAACTGCGATAACAGTTTGGCGAACCTCCCCTTTTTATTATTGCCGCCCTGCCCAACAGATCCACGCCGGAGCGACAGAACTGCGATAACGGTTTGGCGAACCCCCCTTTTTATTTTATTATCATTATTACCCCTTTTTTTTTTATATATATTTTTTTGTAAATATTACTCAATACAATTACTAAAAAGAAGTCTAGCAAATCCTCCCGTTCCTTCAATAAAATTCAACGAAATAAAGTTGACCTGATGCCACGCGCCACTTTGTGTAGTAAAGCCGCCTTACACTAAAGCAACCAATTGAATTTACCACGCGAGGAACTGGATTCATTTGTAACATAAGCTGAATTTATATTGACTCTGTACTATTACGTTTGCCTTATACTATTATTGTTGCATGTATTTCGCGTTGGGAACTAAAACGAATTATTTGGAGAGGACTACAAAAAAAATTCGTTTACTTTCAAAATCATTTCAATTGATTCTCGGCTGGGTTGTTTGTCGAAATAAGACAATTGCAGAGCGCGTCGTATGCCTCCCCTTTTATTCTTTTCCCGGTAGCGTTTATTACATTCAATGTAAACCAGTCTTTGCTGTGTTTTCTAACCCTAGATGGCCCTAGTCATTTCATTCAACATAAAACAATTGATTATTTTCTCCGTAGTAACTAACTGCATGGATGCTCGTTATCAATATGTATCCAACTCTTTACTTCATTTGCGAGTCCCTATTACTAAGTATATGGTCTTAGTTCTAGATTCTTTGTAAATATTTATGAGATTAAAAACTTTCTCATCAGACAAACTTAGCAGGTTCGGTTATTAAAAAGAAAAGACGATTAGCTTTGAAAGGCGTTAACATTCCTATTCCAAGTTGTGGTTTAGACATCTTAAGGGGATCAAAAACTAGTAAAACGTAACCTGGATGTTTTTTCTGCACATATTGAAATGCTCGCATGTAAGGAGCGGTATATATATATATAGATATATATTGAAATTGGTTATCCTAAGAGGTGATAAGATGAAATTAAAATTAGAATTGAAAGATGAAATTAAACGTTCACTGTTCACTGTTTTCTTGCGGACTTCATTTGTAACTTCAGACAGACAACTTGCAATGATGGTATAGAATAGCTAAGCA
>NW_024000730.1:0-1373 GCF_014805625.2 Glossina fuscipes
AAAATATTACTTGTAGATAGATAATATTTATAAAACACATTGAACATTTCGATATAAAGAAAAGTATCGATCGATAATGACAGTTTCCGGTAATCGACACATGTCCTATGATTGAAACAGCGTCGCGTGTAAAGAACTGTTGCCAGCGTTTGTTGTATTAATTAACAAAATGTGGCTTATTGTGCTTATGTTTCAAAGCATTATCACCGGCCATGACATGCGATATCCTTCAGTCTGCCTTAAAGCGCAATGTATCCGTTCCGGTCATCATTGTCGCTAGCATTCTCATTAACAGTCGTCCTAACTGTGGACAATAAGCAATGGATCTATCGGTGCGCTTGGCAGAGAAAGCTTATAGTGCCCGACCCGATTTCAATATCATTCAGGAAACATCTTTGGGGTGGTAAAGTTTCGCAATAGTAAGACGGTGCTTCTTCTTTCTTCAGTCACGATTTTCCATCGCAGATTGTCTACTTTCCGTGTCTAAGCGTTTAAAATGTGGGTCGAGTTTGTCCTGTCCGGTTAAGAACTTGGAGTAAAACAACTTTTCTTTAGTCATAATAACCGGTCCTTAAACTTCTTTTCACAGTCAGCTAACAATTGCTCAGAGTTGGTCCTGGCTCTTGTTATAATTATCAGAATCCCATATATTTTTTCAATTTTTTCAGGGCGCACCTTCCATTAGACATTGGGTATTAAAACTTTTCGATCGACATCAATGAAATCATCTCTTAACTGCTAATTACTTTCTAGTTTTGGTTTTCACATTTCTTTCATCGTTTAAAATAACTGCTCCCACGTGCTCTAACGATAGCCAAAAAGTTTTATGAGGATCGAATTATTCATGTGGCTACAAAATTACATTTTTTGTGTGAAGTCATTATTCAAAACTACTTGTAAACCCCTATTTCTTGAAACTATGTGCTTCGACTTGACCGATAGCCTTACAGTTGAAATCTGGTGTCAGTTGAAAATAGACATAGATTTGAAGATAGACCAAAAGGGTTTTCTATCTTTTTCTTTGTGAGAGCAGTTGCGCCGTCATTTTGTATTTAAAGTAACATTAGGAAATTTTTTTGAACTCCTTAAGATTAGTATAAACAGAAGTACAAAAATTTCTATTAACATGTTGATTTATCTTTCGTAAAAAATTAGGGAAAATGGTCCACAATCCCATGCAACCCAACGTAGCATTACGCTTTAAGTCTGAATCTAAAATTTCTCCTTTGTTCACTTTAAAAACCGAGTGATGCTCGTCTGCGGCTCATTTAACGCTATGGTGCGACAAAAAATCTGTATTCTTTTTAGATTGCTCGGTATATTCTTGAGCAGTGTCCATATACATACATATGTTTCATTTGCCAAATCGATTA
>NW_024000731.1:0-1946 GCF_014805625.2 Glossina fuscipes
TTTAAAATAAATATTTATTATAATTTGAGCACTTTATTAAGATAAATTCAGCTATGTTAATTAAAGAATAGCTAATTAGGCGCTTGTTTTTGATGAGTTGTCTGAATGATTTAGAATCATTTGTTCTTTTTTTTCCTTTTATAGGCTCTGTAGTGTTCTTGGATTGACATTTTTTTTCATTTGTATAATGATTGAATACATATTTATATATGGATTTAGGTATTGAATCTATTACCGTTATGAGGGCGCTGTCAGTGCTAGCTGCTATCTTTTTTTCGCTTAAGTTTCGCAATAGCTTTGAACTTGAATGTAAATTATATTTACATTTTTCATACAACTGGATATTTGTTAAAATCAAATTCTCTCTTTGCATATATTTGCTCTTTACACACAAAGGGCTTTTCTTTTTGTTGCTGTTATCTAATTTACCGGCTTAGATAACAAAGAAAGTAATATGTTTAATGCATCATAATGTCCACTTATGATTTCTTCTCCTGAACCTATTACTGTGGGGACAGTTACATAGGGATACCTCGAAAAAAAAAGAGACCCCGGACTTATTATTCAAAGAAATTTATGATTATAATATAAGTGCTTGCATGAATTTTGATAATTTTTGCACTTGAAAAAGGCATTTATTGAGAAAAATCCTACCAAGCCATCCATCGTCGATCTGGACAAGTGGTAATTTGAGGGTGCCCTGTCTGGTGGGTACGCTGGCTGCAGCATAACTTTTCATTCGAGCTGCGGCAATGTCTCGTTGATGATTCTTGCCAAGTGTCCTGTTTTCCCACCTTTGGGATCTTAATGTAGAGAAAGGTAAAAATCAACGAATTTTATCATTGTATACATACATTACTCTATCATTTTCAGTAATAGATGTCACTCATATAATATATCAGGTATTTTTACATTTAACACAGAGTTCAATCGCTCACGGCCAGAATAACTAAGATTTGAGGCTAAAACTTGTCACATAATAAACGTTCACGATAAACAAAAACTATTATTTACGTACATATAATAGCTGCTGATCTAAGTCTTCCGAAAACATTGTAAAGTTTAGCATAAAAAAACATTTTTTTTTCTAATAAGAACCTTTCAGACAGGGAGTGCCGTCTCTTTATATAACCTCTCGGCGATTACAAAAGAAGGGGAAATAAAAATAGATAGGGAGGTGTTTAGTGGTTATATGCCCAAGCATTAAGGGATGTGCTGTTCTTGACTGAGCACTTACTGTAACTGACCATATTAACGTCTACGTCACTTAAGAGTTGAATCCGCGGTTGTTACCTACTAAGCTGTACTTCGTTTTTGATGAACGTAAGATTATTGACTTCTTTTTGTACATATTCGGGGAGATTCTACATTTTGAAAGGAGAATGTGCGCAGTCCGCCAAAAAATATTGACAAATAAATCGTTTTGTATTAAGTAATATTTTTTTCTAATCCTTTTGAAGGCCTAAAAGAAATTGGAAGACAATCTCATAATTAGAATCCAAGAAGTAGGTGACGTAGTAGTCTCCCAGTAAAGTCTACTCCAAAGTTGACTAAATAAATTTCCATGTCTACATGTACGTATACTTTTTTTAATTCGTCATAATTTTGAGTATCTTTTTTATAGCATTTTACCCAGAATTTGAGATATTACCTTTTTTTGGAAAGTAATCGTTATTTATGGCCAGTAATAAACGGAAATGAATGGTGCTTGAAGTTATCGGTCGAGCTGACTTCTCATGAATAATTTTATTTTAAATATAATTTTATTGTTTGCTTTTGTGATTATCACAATTTAAACAATCATAAACACGATGGAAACAAACGTAGTTGTACTATCTCAAATTAGCCTTAACGATGGAAAAAATATACATAAACAATGAGAAGTTAAGAGTTAGAGAGAGACAGACAGAGAGAGAGAGAGAGAGAGAGAGAGAGAGAGAGAGAGA
>NW_024000731.1:1956-4241 GCF_014805625.2 Glossina fuscipes
GAGAGAGAGAGAGAGAGAGAGAGAGAGAGAGAGAGAGACAGAGAGACAATGAGCGAGAGAGGATGTGAGAGGGTCGATGGTAGTAAGTGAGAGAGGTTATGGGAGATCGTGAGACAGTGGGTGATAGAGAGAGAGGGGGGAGAAATTTGTGTAAATGCATTTTAAAATAATGATTAAAAATTAAATCAGAGTTACAATAACATCAAGTGTTGACTATTGATATGACAACGAAAATGACAAAATCAAGTCATTTGAAACAAACTGCAATATCGTTTGGCATCACGAAGCTGACAATCACCATCCAAGAGAGCTATCACATATCCAGCAGACCAACCTATTCAATTTAGTCCATTTTAATTCAGCTACAATTCCGAAATTTCAGCTAAATTACGGACACAGCATCCTAGACACATCTATCTGCATTAATTTATATATAGTGCAAGAGAAAAATTATTAAAACATGGAACAGACAGCAAAGTAAGAGGAAAACAAAGGTGTGTTCGCTTCCAAGTAAACATTGGAATGGAAGCGAGAACTGCGCAGGCGCAAGCCAGGAAATGCCCGGTGATGCTTAGTACATCATTGTATTAGTTAACTACGACGCATTACTCAATTATTTTCACGTGTTCCTAAGGTTTGACTTCGATACATATTAGAAAGCATTTCTTATAGTTAGTACAGAGAACGATATCGAGATAAATTTATAAACGTTTAAATTTCAACATGCAACCTTTTATGGATTAAACAATTCATACCTCGATGTACATGTACATTGTCGAAGATTTAGGGGCTGAAAACTTCGAGATGGACGAATGTGAATATTTAAGTTAATTTCATTTAAGAGGGTTGATAAATCCATAGCGCCATTCATCCGCTTGGCTAAAAAGATAATGTATAAAATAGACATGTGCTTCTCCAGTGAAGCTAAAGCTATTAGCAGTAGCCTGCTTTCCTATTGTGGTAATATGCAAAGAATTGGCTTCGAACTGATCCAATAGCATCTACGTTTTGACTGTCGAACGGAGGACATACGACAGAAACGTATTCAAGTGTTGCCCCGAAAACATGTATAATCTTCCTGTTATGTATGGATCGTGAAATTCTTGGAACAAACCTGCGTTGATTCACTTTTCATTTTTTTGTTCTTGAAAAAATTTAGTGCCCGGTTGAATCAAGATGGATACGAGCTCCGAGAGAAATGTTGTCCAAAAGAGACAAATTCTTAGTTGACTGAGAAGAGTTTGTCATACAATCAAGAAAGCAGATTGTCTCCATCGTCAATTGCATTATCAACAGTACGACTCGACAAATGTGTCCTTAGTAGGCAGATATTTGTTTTGTAGAAGGCGAACTTAGAGCGGCTAGTGGAAGGATTTGGTCTGTGAAGGACAAGCCATGGAATTCAATGGATTGCGAAGATTGTATTGGATGAAGGAGATTCTCTGGCGTCACAAACGGGTCACTACAATTTCTACATAGGGCAAGTAAATCTACGAACGCAAGGTTAAGCAAATCGTTTACTGCAATTTTCAATTGGTTATATTAGAGAAGGAGACAATCTGATGCTCGAGGCTAAACGATACTTTTGGGAAGACGAAATTCCCAATTGTTTTGACAACATCGAAGCATCAAATACCCCACAAATAAGTGACAAATGCTTCCGATAGACACCAATATCCGAGTTTGGGGAGATATAAGAAAACGTTAACAATATGAATCTAATGCCAGTTATTGCATAAACAGCTAGAAATTCCATGTCAATAGGGGGTAAGAGTTCAAGCCTATATTAGGGAATGATTGATGCCATAGCAATTACGACCACAACTACGCTCCAGATTATCATTCCTGAAGGCTCGGTAATTACGAATGAAAATACATGAAAATAAGCCAAGTATCGATGAAAGCGAAAGAAAGCACATGAGTTGTTATCAGGTGGAATGGATATTAGATGTGGGCCAAGGAGGAACTAAGTTTTTTCAGATAATTCTGACCTCAGAATACTCATTACGTGGGCACTCCCTCGGAAGAAGAAATCTCCCTCCTTTGTTGGGTTGTTCGTTTTTTGTGTGTCTCTATAATAGCGAACTTTTGTTAGTGTAATATATAGAAAATATCATACGGTTTGGTTTATTTATTTATTTAGTTTTTAGATTTCGTGACCGCAAACATAGGCATAGACGACTTGTACTCATTACCAAATTTATGAAGAAATCACATTTTGGAATATTTGTTACATTCATTCCAAAGTATTATAAGGATTATGACAAAATTATTACGCTTTTATT
>NW_024000732.1:0-3500 GCF_014805625.2 Glossina fuscipes
CCAAACTTCATAAATGTATTTCAATCTGTAGATAAAACTCAATACTAATTCTAAAATCAATATGGTAGACCCCGTCGATAATTTTTTCTTAATAATGCCAGCGATATGGGTAGCAAACGAAAGAACTTGGAGAGCAGAATGCGAAAAACATAATGGTGAGTATGCGAGATTCGGCTCCCAACGAATATAACTTTCTTACATATTATTATATTAAATTCATACGTATAGCGGGCAATATTTTTCATATTCATTTCATACGCATTTTTATATACGTGTATATACGTATAAGGTGAGCGTATGTCGATATATTTGCTTGTATTTAATTGCATAAGAAACACTTCCAAGCTTTTCACCAGTGCCTTTTAATTGTAAACAATCACCAGTACTTTGTAACGTGGCATTTTAACGCTTGATATTGTACGAGTTCGCTCACATGTTACCAAAAAATTTCATCGTCCGCCAATTGAAACAACTTCGTCGTTTTACTCAT
Organism: Glossina fuscipes; assembly: GCF_014805625.2. Classification (NCBI taxonomy): domain Eukaryota; kingdom Metazoa; phylum Arthropoda; class Insecta; order Diptera; family Glossinidae; genus Glossina; species Glossina fuscipes. The sequence continues at coordinate 491 of NW_024000732.1, forward strand.
TTAACACCAAACGATTATACTTAAACACGATATGTCTCCGTAGTGCACGCACTATGCGGAACACCTTTCTTTCTCTATTAAGATGAAAACCGCCCTACTTTTCTCCAATACTGTCCACAGAGTGCGACTGACTTTGAGTGCAGGATATAGAAACTGATCACAAGCATTGCTGTGTGCACACACACATACTAGGAACAATCATCCCTTGGATTATTGGTTATACAAAAGGACACTTGTCTACGTAACATAATATCGCTGGTACGTAAATGCATCACGACTGGAACTATTTTCATATTTCATCGATCATAAGCATTTAACAAAATATATTTTGAAGTGTAAGGGATCTTCAAATATGTTCAATTAGTCCTTTGGTTAGCGTTCTTGTGCAAATGAAATAAATATCGTTTAAAATATGATTAAATCTAATAAATGATTTAAGTTTTCTTTATTTTTTTCTCTTTTAAAAGGTCACAATTCCAATTTAACTAAGGAAGAGAGAAAAAGAGAAAAGGTGAAAATTTCGAAAGCTCATTACATGAAATAGATAAGTAAGCGAAAGGTGTAACGGGCACGTCTCTTAATTGCCTTAGTAAACATAGCATTAGCAGCGAATCCAATAAATTAAAGATACATTTGCTACAACAACAATGTCTTGTGTTGAAATCGCACCGCCGTTTAAAAATAAAACTTGTACTAAAGTACGGCCAACACTGTTGAGTGTCAATAGTAAACTGCGAAAAGCAGCCAGTGTTTAGCATCACTCGTCTTATCCTGAAAAACAACAATCGCAAGCAAACAACAGCAACTCAAGGTAGACGTTTTCATGGTTGTCTGTTCTCCTCTGCGTCTAACGATTGCTGTTAGCTCCCGTGGCAGCACTGAACTTCAGAACCTTCCAATATTTCTAATACCATGAAGTCGAGATCTTCATTTTTGCGACTAGGAGAGTGCCAGCAACACACACCATACGGATACATAGACACGTAGACAGACTGGCAAAACCAACCCAGAATTTCACGCTGGTCAAGAATACATATATAGTTTATAGGGGCTCTGAAGTTTCCTTTTCAGTGTTACATACATTATGGGAAAAAACAATATGAGTATACCCCCATCTTACAGTGTTGGGTATAAAAACGGATTAGAGATGGTTAAAAATGTATTTTATAATTTAAAAACGCTACCTCCTGAATTAATAGAAAAACTTAATAAAAAAAAATCAAGTAAAACCCGTATAGATCGAATCGAAATTAATTACATTACTATAATTTTTACAAATTCCACTGTAGATAATACATTCAAAAATTTATTAATTATTCATTTCATTTATTTCATTGAGTAACCGTTAAGTCGTAAACACTTTTTGAGCTTGTTACATAAATACAATCCATATGCAAAAGGAAACTACAACAAGAACAAGAAGTGACTATGCAAGTCGGCTGGACGGTTAATAACGTTATCAACTTGCTCTTAGAACTCGATAACCATCAGTTACCCTTTCGGCAGCGAAATACACATTACGAGTTTAGATGTACAGGCAGTATTTTTTTAAACGTATTCGAAGGGTCATCGAAGATTGTCAGACTTATAGGCAATGCATTCCAATATTAACGTGAACAATAAGCGACTTTTCGATAGGGGAGTTGGACGGACGTGGTAATAATGCGAGAGGGTTCCTCTTCGATGTTGAGAACTGCGGACGTTCGATTAAGAGACTAAAGGGGATCATGATTACATCATTTTGTAGAGGTAGATGATAAACAGGGTTCACTTAAGACGCTCAGGAAAGGATCATTTCAGTTATGCGTATAGCATTTAAGGAGAATTTCTCTATGAAAGTAGAATAACGATTTCAATGTAAAGAGAGAATTAATTCAAGTGTGCGTACCGTTCTTATTTTATTTAAGAACATAACGGTATCATTAAGTGGATGTATGGAGGCCGATAGAGATGAATGAATTTGATGCTAGAAACTATGTAGATAAAAAAAATCACTCACCTTCGAATCTTGGGCGCACATAAAAAAAAGTACTAATACTAAGTTGCCACGAAATTCTCTCTCCGATTAATAAGTAAGAACAAGAGATAATGAAATTGTTAACATTTTTTTTTTTTTTTTTTGTTGTTGCAGTCAAGTTAGTTGTGTCCATTTTGAAGCTTCTTTGGTATAATGCTACCAAGTTTTAATTTTTTCTTTTAGTTTGTGCAGTTTAGCGAATTTGCCATAATAACCCTATTAACCATACTATGACATTTGTTAATTCAGGGAAACATTTAATGGACCGATAGACCGATTGCTTTCTAGCTTTGAAAATCAATAAATATGTATATATTGTGAGGAGCCAAAGTCGGAGCTCGTTTTGGCCTCACGGTTTCTCCATCTCCGTTAGGGGTGAGAGAGAGTGCTAGAATAAGAATAGATTAAGGATAGTGTAAAAGCAGATTACGAATAGAATAAGAATAGATTAAGGTATAGAACAGGAATAGCATAAGAATAGGGTAAGAATAGAATAGGAATAGACTAAGAGTAGGCTAAGAATAGATTAAGAATAGGGTAGGGTAGAATAATTCAGTGAGTGCTGTTTAGGGGAGGAGAGTCGGTCGCGAACCGCGAGAGCGCCGGTTATTATGTTGGAAATAAGGAAAATATGAAATAAAGTGATGAAGTTGATAATTAACCGAATCGTTTATAAATTTTCTTGTGGATTAAATTCCTGGGCCGGTGAGCTACCCCAGCCCCAGAGAATGGACAGTTCATATATATATATATATATAGTCGTATTGAACTGCGGGAGCTTCTATTCTAAATTAATCTAAATATATTATGTGTTGTCGTTAATTTTGATAGAATTTTCACTTCAAAAGGAGATTTATCGAGAAAAATTGGTGTAATATACATTGATAAAAATATTTTCCATTATTCGCTACAGCATTTTAGCATACTTGTTGCAACATGGCGATATCGTGTCGAAAGAACTATTATCTGTTTGACAGCGATCCAATCATCGAC
>NW_024000734.1:0-352 GCF_014805625.2 Glossina fuscipes
TATTGAACAAAAAATGGAAAAATTCGATGAATACATAGCAAAACAAACTGTATATAGCACGGATTACTCGAAAGCTATGGTACATGCTATGTTTAGACGCATATCATCGATAATTAACTACGATCTTAAAAACTTAAAGCAAATAAATACACCGATTACTCTTATTCGACCCACCGAAGTTGCACTTCGAGATATTGATGAGAATTACTGTTTGCATCAAATCACTAAAGGCACTGTAGTAGTTAAAATGATCAAAGGCAACCATACCACTATGCTGGACAATCCCGCCCTTCCTCAATTAATTAATGATTTTAATACATCATTAGCGGGTTTAAAGGCTTTTGCAAAACAA
>NW_024000734.1:362-3859 GCF_014805625.2 Glossina fuscipes
AAATGAATTGTCTGGGATAGTTCACACATTAACGAGATCAGAAGACATGGTATTTACTTTTTGCATGAATATTTGAGAAACCTTGCGAAAGCCCTCTTCGCTCTGCTCACCTTTAATCAAAAAACGACGACTTGTTAATAACTCCGAACATTGTTTAAAGATATTTAGGTAAAGTACAAATAAAATTTTTCATATGGTATGTGACAGTGGATGAAATACGGATTCGTCACTACACTACAGAGTCAAATCGCCAATCAACTGAGTGGAAAATAACTAGCGAAAGCAATCCAAATCTACCAAAACCATCATTGTCCACCTGAATTCTCTTCTAGTTTTCCAAAGTAACCTTAGATCATATAATCGAAGCCTCTCATTAACTCTTAGTAAATTGAATGATTCTACCATGGATTTGGGATTGAGAAACTGGTCCTTTGTTACTGTAAATTCTATCGCAATCAAGAGGTAAAGTTGACAATTTCCGCTCTTCCTAAGCCTTGCTGTGTTTAGCTTGGGTCTAAAAAAATATTTTTAGTCAGCATACTTTATCCGTTGTTTGCCATCCCACCCCTGGACCTTGTAATAAAGCAACTGCTTCGTTAGTATCTTGCTTACAAATAAATTTTCCCTACCCTATGATTATTTAAATTATAATATATATAGCTACTTTTCATTGTTTACTATGGCTAACCCACTTGTTCCCTATTCCACCCATCCTTACCATCTTTTGCACTCAGTTTTCCGTCTTTGCTAACGTTTATTCCATCCAGGAAGTGGTTCAGTACTCAATATTTCATTGATTCGCGCAAGTTGGAAGACGTCGATTCGTTAACAGATTTAGGCGTTCTATTTGATTATAGGTTACGGTTCAATTTGCATATTGAGCTCTCGTTAAGCAAAGCTAGGTCCGCGCTTGGTTTTATAAAGGGGTGGTCCAGAGAGCTTGACGATCCTTATATTACGAAAAGGCTTCACATGTGTTTAGTTAGACCTATATTTAAGTATGCCTCTGTTGTATGGTCTCCTTCATATATAAATTTGGGTTGGGATCCGATTGCCTCTCTTCCTCCGTATGAAAATAGGTTGCTTCTGCTGTCCCTACCGTCTCTTGAGAAACGTAGATTTGCTCTTGGCGTTTCCTTTCTAATTAAAGTAATAAATGGTGCTATTGACTCGCCTTCATTACTTGGTGAAATAAGCTTTAATGTCCCTAACCGCTTCTCTAGGCACTTTATCTTGGTTAAGCTTAATCAGTGTAAATTTAATTATGAGCTGTTCAATCCGGTCAGAGTCGTTTGCAAGAACCTAAATGACGTTTACCACTTATTCTCGTTATCGGACTCTTTAAAGTCCATTAAAGCAACATTGCTTAATACGCGCGATTTACCTATGTCTTATTTAAACTAGCTTTTATCCTTAAAACGTCGTTACGTTTCGAAAGTGAATTATTGTCAATTTATTATCGGTTGCCAGGCTTATGCATGTTTGCGATGCCTTAGGGGTTCATTTGCAATTTGGTCCTGTACCGGTTGTAAGTGTGCTCCTACGCTGATTGTGTACATGCTTTTTTTTTCTTTTTTTTTCTTCTTATTTGTTTTATTATGCTTATACTCAATTTTATTGTTAATTAATATTAGTTTTGCATTAAGAGCCTATTGAACTCGACTGTTATTTGTTTAGTTGAGTTTCTAGTATAAGTGGAATAAAATAAATAAATAAACGTAAAATCGTTTTTATAAATGCCTTATAAACTATTTTTTGTGGGAGTATTGAAGCCGCAATTGCAGGCAACAGTGATGGCACGGCTTGCCTTGGATACGTGCTGTTTATGCTACTGACAGGAAGAAACTTTTGATAAAACATAATAAATATTTATAAATTACTAATTCCTTCCTTCTATTTCAAAATACAAAAGGTCCACCATACGAAGAAGTAGAGGGAGAAATCGGGCTTTGGATACAGCAAACTAAAGGTAATTGAAACATTGTGTAAATAATATTTATAAATTACCATAACGATTTACTCCACCATAACCAATTACTCCACCATACGAAGAAGTAGAAGGAAAAATCGTGCTTTAGATACAGCAAACTAACGGTAATTGAAACATTGTGTAAATAATATTTAAAAATTACTAATGTCTTTCTTCTATTTCAGAATACAAAAGTTCAGCAAGAAAAGATCCACCATACGAAGAAGTAGAAGGAGGAAAGGAGTGACTGGAAAATATTGCAAATTTTTTTCATATAAATATTTATTGTTTAGGCGATAGAGAAGTCGAAGATTGTTGTTGAATCTTTGGCGGAGATTTTCCAAAAAATGCTAGAAACAAACCACGAAATGAATTATCAATATTTTAAGCTATACTGCTGCAGTGGCTTATGGCTTTCACTGTACCCTGCTTTGCCTAAACCTGACTTTGAAGTCAAGTTTAGTTCGTTATTATATTTGTACGGCTGGTGTCGATGGTCGATCATAATAATCAATTATATTACTAAATACTGGATCGCACAATGTAATGGCGGGGCTTTCTACATTAGACATACTAGACTAGAAAATTAAATCAATCTTGTTTAGCTTATAAATCAGGCAAAGCTTACGAAACCGTTGAGGCGTTGTTAATGTTGATCCCAAAATCGATAGTCTTGGGTAAATATTTGCAGTATGGCTGTAGTAATATTTCTCGCAACAACGTCAACGCTAAAGAAATGCGTGTAGATAGCAGTTTATTGAATGTTCAATGAAGGACTCAGAAATTATAGGCAGAGAACAGTTAATAACTGAATAACTGATCGATTTATTCGAAGATGATTGAACTTTATCCCACCGCCTACAACTTTAAATGTAGAGACATTGTCAAGCATATAATTACCAATATAATAATCACACAGTGTGTGTGATGAAAGTTAACCAAAGGTTACCTTTTTACAGTTTTATAAATTCAACATCAAAACTCTTGTGTTGCTAATACAAGTAGGAATGTCATTAAGGCCCATAAAAAAGGAGAATAAAACTGGCCTTAGCCTAAACTTTCTTCATTGTTGCTCTTTTACATATTCAAACATTATTTTCAATACAATTCATAACAGTTTATTAAGATGCATATTGGTTATTTTTTAAACGGAATGGTTTGTTATAATTATTTGAGCGTTTTTTCAAAATCTTTTAAATCCATCAATGACGGATTAAAGTCATTAATTAACCTAGGCAGGAGAGGATTATCCAACATGGAGGTATGGCTGCCTTCAATGACTTTGACCACAACAGGGCCTTTAGTGGTTTCATGCAAACAATAATTCTCATCAATATCTTGAAGTGCAACTTCGGTGGGTCGAATAAGAGTAATCGGTGTATTTATTGGCTCGAAGTTTTTAAGATCGTAGGCAATCACCGAGGATATGCGTCTAAACATAGCGTGTATCATAGCTTTCGAGTAATCTGATCTATATACATTTTGTTTTGCTATGTATTCATCGAATTTTTCCATTTTTTGTTCAATA
>NW_024000735.1:0-3760 GCF_014805625.2 Glossina fuscipes
AAAAAAAAGAGAATCAGAAACAGAGAAATATGTTATGTTATATAGAATATCTGAGGAACGTCAAGTTATAATGCTTTTTTTTATATTTTTCAGTTACTTATTGGTCGGGTATATTCAATATAAGTGTATGTGTGCGTCTAGAGTTATTCATTGCAATCGTTTATTATTTTCGTCGTCGCCGTTCACGTTGCTTTGCTTAGCTTATTATTGTAAACGATGACGACAAGGCAGACGGCGTAGCCTAAAAAAATTCATTCTAGAAGTTGCAAAACGACATTCCACAATTAAATGTGTATTTTGCTTGCCTCATTTCTCCGTCTCCTTTTCTTTCTTAAAGTAAGTGTCGACAAAATGAAGTAGATTTCTACGTATATGTGTATCATGCATGTATGCATATATATATATATATATACATATTACATATATGTAGGCGCATTTCAGCATATAGGTCCACGCAGCATATATGTATATACACGCAACAACAAAAAATATTCAATATATTCATAACAAATATTCATACATATTTCTTGAGACATTTTTATGTCGTTGTGATTGTTGTTGGCGTTTTTATGCTGATTTTGTTTTTCACTTTTTTTCGAATATTTTTTAGATTTTTCATAAGAGATTTTGAACATGTTGAGTTCAAGCAGATTACAGTGCCGAAATTGCAAGCGCAAATTAAAGCAACAGGCCGGATTTTCACATCGGTTTTCTTTAGGTATATATATATAGCCTTTTTAACAATTAGATACTTAAGCATATCCGTGGACTTAGAACTTGGATATGAAATGAAATTTTATTTGAAATTGAAGAAGATTTGTATGGAAATTAAAAGCGTATTAATCTTTATGGTCGCCTTTTAAAGCCTAAAGAGGGATAGACAGAGAGACAGGGAGAGACAGGAAGAGAATTGATGTGGCCATGATCTGTCCATGAAATGTCTGCTGCGTAAACTACTTCAAATGCGTTATTAATTAAAATAGAAATCAATGGCTCGCCAGAAAAAATTTTTCTATTATTTTATTAATTAATTGGATTGTCTAAATGGCTGTAATACGATATTTAAAAGAGACAGTGAAAATGTTCACGATATCCGTCAATCTCTAGCATAGAGAGAGAGGGAAATTAATAAATAATAGAAATACCTTATCTTCTTTACAAAAGACATTGTTTGATGAGGTGTGAATATTATGACAATTGGATTGGATCATTGTACTTCAAAAAAATATTCCGAAAATCATGCCTTCATTGCAAACAAGATAGAAATTGCTCTCCACTTTGCAATAGACCGTGGTTCAGCGCTATCTTAAATAAAATTATTACTTGCCGGCGGCCGTGGCATTATGATATTGCTCTTGTGAACTTATCCAGTTATCTAATAAGGGAATTGCATAGCATATTACAAGAAAATCGAATGCTTTTCTGTAAATAACCGTAATTTGTTATTATTATATATTTTTTTTTTTTTGTCATTATGTACATCATAGAAAATCGATTACAAGAACAAATCAAAGATTTGTTCCTCAATATACAACAAATAAAGCATGTAAGAAATTGTTTGACGTTAAGTATATAAAAATAATTGTTAATTTTCCAAAAAGAGAAAACAAAAAATAAGCAAAATGAAAGGCACCGTTTTTGGTAAAATTAATGTGCATTCTTTAAAAAATAATACCTTCAAATGCTTCGTGGCATCGTTTAATATCATTTCGTTTTAAACATTTGTTGTTTGGTATTTTGTTTTAAAAACAAATTTTTCATTATTATTATAGTTTATTGGGACCAAAGTAATAAATTTTAGGAATGAAGGTAGATTAATTTGCCAGCTTCAATAAAGTCAAATATTTCAATGATTGATTAAGTTCTGCTGGTATTTTTGCGATGTCCGTAGGATTAGATGCTCCGAAAACTATTCTATAATTATTAGAAAAGTTTTCACATTCACAGAGTGAGTATATGCTGTCCACAATCGCAGATTGGAAGGGTAGGGTTTTTAAGAATCTATTGATATATGCCAATGGTATCTGCAAGTCGGTTTCTTGCAAACGTTTTGACCCTGACTTTCATCAGGACAGGTCATCACTCTTAGAATTCTCCGTAAAAAGAGCACCCCAACCATTGTTTTCCAAAATGTTGATTTTTCTCTGCATTTAACTCTCTGACGGCGAGACTTGGCGTACATTCTTTCCCGCATATAGAGAGTGAAATATCACAAAAGTTGATATTTAAAGCTCACGTTGGTTTAATCTTACATTTTCGAAACGTGTTCAGAGGAATGGTTATTTCCTTCTTATTATTTCATCTTCGACGAATACTTAATTGCCACAATTGAGCAGTTTTGCGATGATTTTTTTCTATACAAACCCTTTTATTTTAAAAATTGCAATATTGAATAGTTTTATGAATAATTAATTTCATTATGGCTTTTATTTGAAAGTATTTCAACGCAAATTTCAATTATTAGAAGAAAGGATTTTTTGCGAAATTTTATAAAAACTTTTGAATGCATCTTTTGGATATATATATACGTATATACTTAACTCTCTTTTTACACGAAATTTGATTTAACTCGTATTAAAAGAAAAATATTCTCTTTTTACAACGATTTTCGATATTTCATGAATTTTCTTGATCAATTTTTTTAATGTTTCTATGAACATTTTCATTATCACTACTCACAAATGTGCATTGTAACGTCGCCTTGCATTTGTCACAATTCAGTTAGATTATGTCCATCATATGTATATATGAGTGGGATTCACCGAATTATGCACAGAAGAAAGAGGTAATGTATTTGTTACGTAATTTAGTTTGGTTTTTCAGAGTATATCATAATATATTTTTTGCAATGTATTTAATGAATTAAAAATAGGAAATAAATTCTTAATTGAATTCTGACAAGAATGTTTTAATATTGTTTATTGTACTTGTTCAGTTCAGTTTGTTCCGGGCCGGGACCAAACTACAATTTTTCCGTTTAATCAAATCTTTTTTTAGACAAATTTTTTGAAAACGTATCTATTGCGTAGAAAGAGAATTACATTTACTATATTACTATACTTCTTTCTTTACCGGCATTATTAGCCGGAATTTCGACTGTACAACAGCATCTTACGGAGGCTTATGGGAACAATTGCGAAGCACAATATCACCTGTTTAACAAGCATAAGCAGCATTTAAAAAAAAAAAGAGCGCTATTTTTACGTTACGGAAAAATATAAAAATATCATCAATGGTTTCTTTTACTGGTTGCTGGATTATGGGTCTAAATTGAATCAAACAGGCCTAATCCATATACAAGCAAGCAAAAAAAAAAATATATATTTTAAGAAAATTGTATATATATATATTAAAAAATTTTGGATATATTTCGAATACGAAAACTTAAAAAAGCATAAAAAAGTTAAAGATATAAAAAATTGTGTAAGAATATTTTAGAAATTTTTACCAATAATCTACAACCTAACACTCAAGATCAGCATATTAAAAAACTACTCACATCAATAAGAGAAAATCATTTTAACCGTTAACGCTTGAACTAAAATTTGACCTATTGTGACTTCCGACCTTCAAAAACCTGATAATACTTGTAATGTGTCATAAAGTGTTAATGACTGACTGTTAATTAAATAGCGGCGCAGTCTCAAATGCCCAAGCTCAAGTCTTTTTTAACTATTCAAAATTTTCTGATATCATTGACCTGAATGTTCTACTAAATATTAGTTTGGGGAAAAAGAAATCCATTATTTTTATATGAACT
>NW_024000736.1:0-4199 GCF_014805625.2 Glossina fuscipes
ATGATTTATATGCTTATTATTGCTTATTTAGGTATGTACGTTTGCTGACATGACATAAATAAACAAAAAATTGAATTTAATGATACTTGATGAGCATGATTTTCTTTTCATTATCTCTACAGACATTGGCATTTGGTTTTTGGCGATTGTGGCCTTGTTTTTTTGACTGCCTCACGTACTTTAGCCTTTTCCTTTTCGCACACTCTTACTTTTCGACAAACAACATATTACGCTCAATATGTCGTGTTGGTATTGTCCGGTCTACGGGAATCATATAAACGCGAACTCCCGCCTTAGACGTGTTGGCTAGGCATAGTTTTTTAAATGGGGTCAAATAATAGGTAGCACGAACATTGAATTACTATTTTGAACAATATGCAAATTATAGCTTTTTACTATATAAATATTCAGTTGTCGTAGGAAAAGGGGATTCAAAAAATTGGTCCAGTCAGCCCAAAGTTGTCACACTAATTTAGAATGTCGAAATAATATTACGTAATCACTTTCGTCAAGAAATTTTGAAAATTGCAATTTTTTTTTTATAAAACGACATTTCTAAATAGGACATTATATGGGGAGCGCTCGAAAAAATAAAACGACCCAAACCATTTTCAATAACGTTCGTCCCTAGGTCAAAGCACGCCAGTGTACCTAATTCTATCAGAATATCTCAAAAGTTGCGATCTACAGCTGGATATACAGTATGCGTGGACAGAGACCAGACGAAGAGGTAGACATATGGACAGACTGGCTTTTGAGAATGATTCTGAATACATTGGTATAATAAAAGATGCGTTTATCTTAGGCCCTTTGCAGGATACATATGTCAGCACAAACGTTATATGCGCAGTAATATACGCTGGTTCCTAAGTCGGCTTACGTTTTGTCGCGTGTAAGTCAATTGTGTTTTTCGTCAGATATGCACAGGCAGAATAATGTTTTGTATTTAACTCGTTGAAGTGAACCACGATCCGCCCTTCATTATTTCATGCCGCTTCTCTTTATACAGTTATTCATTGCAGGCTGAAAACAAGTAAACAAGTAAAAACACTATAGGCGCGCACAACCCGCCAGCATGCAGATGTTCATATGTCGAATTTTCAAAATAAGCGCTTATATGAAAAGGATTGAAAAGTGTTCCGATATGAACCATTTTCTGCAGCGACCACCTTTGGGTTACAATACATAAATGATCCAAATTTCATCAAAATATCTCAATAATTGTGCGATGAGGACAGCCAGACGAACATACTTGAAAGCTGGGTCTACCTCAAATCCTCCTGAGTGCTGCAGAGACCCTTTAATCAAATGTGGTGTAGGGTATAAATTTTTACAATAAAATTTTTTTTTTTATGCTTTGCTTTTACTAGATTTCTTTTTTTTTTTAAGTTACTGCTTTGGTTATTATGAAGCAGCAGTTTTGCCACTGCCACAAAGAAAATATAGCTTTGAGTGTACAAAGCAAAGAAATAAAAAAAATAAATCATAAGTTTGGTTAGCGGTAAGTAATTATAACGCATTTGCAGAAATGAAAAACAAAACGGAATTTATGCGTATAGCGTATTAACGCTTTTATATCTGTAAACACACTTTAGATTTATGTGTAAATAAACATTAATTGAAATGTCTTTCGTAAGAAAGAGTAGTGGATCGAAAACAAGAGCCAAGGCAACGTCGACCGTTTGCTGCCACTTATGCCTTTATATGCGAAACTTATTTTTCTCTCTACTTACAAGATAGCCAAGAGACCCTTATTGTTTATTGTTAAAGTTGCTTTTTCTCGCTTTCTTTTTTTTTTCTTTTTTATTAATATAAAAATTGCAATGAGTTAATGATGGGCGAGTCCGTTAAAAGTTTTATTTTCCCCCAAGGAATTATTATTACTTTTCGTGCTGCGGTTAACATACGTTAATGTGTCAACTAGCAATTAAAAAAGTGAAATTTTTTTTTTCGAAGTTATCGCATTTTTTCAATTTAGTAAAAGTTATATCAAACCCAATTGATTGGAAGCCTTGAAGGAACCTATAATGGAAAAAAATGGGATATAGTTCACAGGGAGTGTTTTCCTTGCAAATCTAATCCAGCCACGGTGATGGAATCACCAAAAAATAGTTTTTCATATTATCTTTAGGACACGACTGTGGCTACCGAGCCGTGTGCGGGTTCAAACATTCCTATAAAATTTCTATTTATTTTAAAATGAATGGTGAACTGGCTCTGGCTGGGCATGCTTGTCGACGAATCATATTTATTTGCAGGTTTGGTCGGTGTCGCTTGGCTAAGAGTTTTTCAACTCAACTGAGTGATTAAAATATAAATTTACGGACCATGGCTGTAAATCTTACAAAATTTGACTTAATGCGTGTGCAACAGATATTTCTAGGCTAGAGTTCTTCGATTATAGGAGAAGACTTTTCTAACTTCTTGACATTATTTCCCCAATGAAGCAGCAAATTCGTTGAAAGTTCACCTTCTTTTATAAGAGAAGAAATGTAAACTGCTAGAACAGTGCTTCGATAAACGGGTATAAGATGTTGGCATAAAAATACTACTTCACAAACCAAATATTTTTGAAGGAAGAGAAACAAATTTTAATGGTTAACTAAAAATGGGGTTTGGCGGCCGGGTGGGTATGCGTGTGTAAGTGTGTTTAACGCGGTGAAAACATCGACAATTCAGGGGGAGGGGGTTTTGTGGCTGTGGAGCCTTTTTCTACGATAGTTCCTTCAAAACTACCGTTAATTATTACGTTGGCGAACCTTAACCCTCTCTTCGTCTTCTAGTCTCATACTTGATGGAGATCGTCGAGATGCAAAGTATGCATCTGTTAGCAGGGCTTTTAACAAGCCCTATTGCTTTGAACCGAAACCTGCATTGCCCATAGTAACGTGGTGTCAGTTATCACTGATGCACCCTTTGCAAAAAACTTGGCTACGCATCATGCACGCAAAAGTGCTTGTGGGTAGTAACTGACAAACACCTCTTCAAAATGACCTATGATCGGTGTTGGGAAAGGTGGTTTAATTCGAACAGTAACTCCCCGTGGTATCAGAATCAACGATGGAATAGTTTGTAATCATATGTGGAACAGTAGGTGGTCAGAGAGAAGTGGAAATAATTAGGAGACAGCTGCAGCCTAATGGACTTGTGCCAAATCGGCAGATGTTACGCCTTCACCGACTGCGCATTTATTATAGACACGAGCAAACTAAACTCTACTGCACGTGCAATTTGCATAATGAAAGCATTCGCGAACCGGATCGGGGGTGTATTCCAGCTCAAGTTACAACACCAGATGTGTAGTGCTTTAAATAAATTACGTCTGGATCGAATAGTCATCACGTGAACTATGCACTCAATCGTAGTAGATTGTAACGTAAAAATATTTGGCTCGGAAATGTAGGATAAATCTATCCACGTTGACAGAGTGTTACTGGCAGCTCCTTCCCCTTATTGCACGTAAGTTTTTTTCTAATAAATTTCCCAAGTTGATATCAACGCAGCTAGAGAATGTAAGATAAAGGTTATAAGGGCCGATGCGAATTAAAATCATTTTTTTTCGCATCGAATTTCCTTCCGATTGATTAGACGAAATGTCAATGTCAAATATTTTTTTAGACATAGGATAAGGATGCCAAATTGTTTGAGAGTTCGAAAAGTTGAAAGTAAATTCGAGGAGACATTCTTTACACACTTATGCTCGTACTATAAAGATGTGTAAATAATAAATACGCATTTCATCGAATATTCTGATACCGTTTTAGATACCAGGCGTTTCTAAATTGAATAGGTTAACTAAATCCTTCCTCCCAGTCTGAGGGAATAATAACACTTGATGATCTTTATGCGCGACTGGAAGAAAATGCTTATCGAAGTGTGTGTCGGGAGTGAGGAATCACAATGTTCGACCAAAATTCCTAGCAAATTATATTCTCACTAATCTTTTCTTCAAGCATAACTTGTAGTGTATGGATATTTTCACTGAATCTACTCAAAAAGCAACACCGAGCTTGCTCCGAAGAACTTGCAACGTGAGTGAACTTAATACTTGGAAAAGTTAATCATGGAAATAGATAGTATATATAATAATGAAAGCGAAGTTTTGCCAATCAAGTATCATTAAATTCAACTTTTTGTTTATTTATGTCATGCCAGCAAACGTACATACCTAAATAAGCAATAATAAGCATATAAATCAT
>NW_024000737.1:0-5955 GCF_014805625.2 Glossina fuscipes
TCTACTTCAGGTTTTCTTGCTCAAAAATGCGTTATTGCTCGCTGCAATAAAGGTAAGACCAATATTCAAGTCAAAGCAGAAATATTTTTTTTCTAAATTGCAAGCACTATGACAGTCACATTTGACAAATGTCAAATTTCGCATTATATGTATGATTAGGTCTTCATATGCGCTTCGTTTTACACGACACAAAAAATTTTTTTCCGATTTTGACTGTGTTTGATTTTTCGCTGAGAAATGAAATTGTCTTAAATCTTGTTGGCGATATGAAACGAAATAAGGTCCGGAAACAACCGATCAATCAAGCTAATATTGTGTCTGAAGTGAGGCTAGACCGCCGCAAAGTCAAGGTGATGTTAACCATTAACCAGTTTTATCCATGATCGTTTTGTTCTGCACTATGAATTCCTTTCGCCGGGCCAAATTATTAATAGCTTCTACTATTTGACTTTGAAGACGTTGATGTGAAATAATAAATAGATTTAAAAAATATATATATAACTTGGTCTTACTTTTGGGACGCAGGTGAATTGTTATTACTATTATTATATATCTCGGTTACAGCAGTCCATAAATTTTAAATCTCAACTGGAAATAATTAAAAATAACAAGTAATTATTATATAGATATCAAGTTAAAGTTTTCAGAAAATCATTATGAATATGTTTTTTGTTTTGAATAAATAAATATCTAAACAGTATATATGTATACATATATATATTTCTATAGATGTTACATTAGAGTAGTCTTTAGACAAATCTAAGTCTAGTAGAAATACTCTAAAAGTACCCGCCCACAGAAAGCATAAATGTTTCGTTCTGATAAACGTTTTATAAAAGCCATTTTTAAGTTTTCTGTACACCACTCCTGATTAGTTTGATTTTCAATCATAGAATGAGGTTTGTTTTTTGTTAAAGATATGCCTAAAGTTTAATAGGTGTACAACGAAAGCTTTTTTTGCACGGTCTTCTTTACACGATTTTGAAATAACAACGCTCACTAATAAGAACAAATACATTTTTACACGTATTCTTCATTTTAGAGTGAAACCCGAGCAAATTTTGAAATATTGCTTTGACCCTTGACGTGGAACATATCTTAAGTTTTGTGTGGTTGATTATCCAGACTTATATAAAAAACAGTTGCTAACGACAGATTTTATAACACCAAACCAAGAGAGTCTGTTAATAACGAACAAAATTCTTCATTTGCATCGAACCCGGGCATTGCGGTAGACATATAAAACATATCCGCTTATGAGGGCATTTCTCATCTTCCGTGAAGCTTACAACACGAGGATTCGCATAATAATCCGTGGAAGATGTAATGAAAAATGAAAAATAATTCGTTGAAGCATGTTTTCTTGGATGTTCTTTCAGTGACTACATGAAATGTCACGACTTGGTTGTTTCATACTGTGATGACGAGTGGTTTTTCCCTTGGTTAGCTCCCGCATACTCGAAATCCTCAGGTTTACGTCCCAAGGATCTATAGACTGTATTTTGAGAACTTGTTTGTGGTGAGATTGGTTCGCTGCTGGAACTGTCATCATAGCCCTTATGCTCTGACAGTTTAATGCGGTTTTGCAACCTTGCAATATAATTCTTACCACTTAATTTGGCCGTTGCCTCTTCACGCAAACAAGCTGTTTCATATTTATTTGGTATATTATCTGTATACTGAAAGTTTTTAGATTCGTGATCACTTGCTTCGGTTTCAGTGGAGCTTTGAGTTTCCTCATTTGCTATTTTATCGCCAGTAGTTTCCGGATGAATATGGCTTAGGCATTATCTTTTAGATATTTATTATTACTATACAATATAAATTTACAATATTTCCAATATTTCAACAACAGCAAACGAAATAACGGAGAATGTTCACATTAAGCTGCTGTCAAATAAGTTGCACTCGTAATTTGCTGCTCTGCTCTCTCTTATAAAACAATGAATTACAAAAATTGAAGCAAAGTTGAATGAAATGTGTAATAAAAAAAATACATTGCTTTTCTACTCGGTACGCACCTAATGCGAAATTAAAAAAGAAAAAATCAAATTCAGTCAACTGAGAGTAATTTAAATGAGCAAATATTCAGCAGATATTATCTTGTTCTAATCTCTGACTGCGGCTCTTAACAAAAGCAAAAAAAGGCGGGGCAATTTGTATTATAAGGAATAGCAGTCCGCTTTTGTTGTGCAACGAGTAAATTGCTTCGAATTTTTTGTTATTTAAATTGTGCTAATGAGCTTTCTAATGATGAATGTGATAAAACTTGGAATTGTAATAAAGTGAATCACACAGAATCAATCCATCTGCACGAGCAAGAAAAAACACAGTCCTTTGCAACTAAATTTCCTAAATGAAATAAACACGGAGGGCTCCAACAAATCTGAGAACATACAAGAAAGTAGACGAAAACGTCTCATACCAAATCGATACCATAAGCACATGCCAAGTAACCATTTATAATTTTTTATATCATAGCGATATTTCACTCTATTTTTGCGTGTGAGTCAATGCACGTCAGAGTTTCTTCCTTTTTTTAGCGCAGATCAAATTAATAATTGCTTTAATCTTGAAGTATATGTACAGTATGAATGGAGAAGATACCTTTATTTAATTTACTTTTCATATTTTCAGCATATGTCAGTCTACACCTGTTTTCGTTGCCATTGGTGGCCACTGAACATGTCTACGCGTTGCATAGGTTTAAAAAGCTATAATATAGAAAATTATAAATGGTTCTAAAACAATTTCAAAATACTAATATCTATTTAAAAGGACTATAGATTCAGACTACAATTTTCGAACATAATTAGTTTCTTCAGATTAGCTTCAAAAATAGACAAATCTTCCCCAAAAAATGTAGATTATTAGAATTGCGAAGAATAGCGCACCATAACAATTTAAAGTGTCTTTGTGATCCGACATCCGATAATAATGTTTTACATTTTAAGACATTTGAAAACATAAAGAATAAAATTTTTTATACTACCGTTGAAATTTGACCACTTCGTTTTCTCTCTCTTCCAATATAAAATGTATCAACATTCGTCAGTTTTCAATACACGAGATTAATGTAGAAAAAGTGGGAACGTTTAAGATTCTTCAATGCAATAGTGAAAAACTAGAGTTGTCTTTCCTAATTCGCGGATGGGAAACATCTAAAAATTATATTATTTTGTTTGGAACGGCTTACGCATAAAAAATTATAAACCATAATAATTTTCACGAGCTAATAAGCAGTAAATAAATAAACAAAAACGATAAGCAAGTAAAACACTTTGTCAAGAGCAAAAAAGAGTCAAACTAGCCCAAAATTTCAACCAATCGCTGTCTCTTGAACATGTTTGCATCAAAACATATATTTTTTCATCCTGTTGCTTGTGCATCATTTTAAATACAGTCTATTATTATTATTATTATTTTAATTTTAGACTAATGAATTGAATTCTTAGACTAAAAAAAGAGACATTGAGCACTAGCAACACAGGCTAAAAAGTATAGCTCTTGAAACAATTAAGTTATGTATACTTCATTTTTATTGTTGCATTTTATTAGTTGCTCTTTCTTTGTTTGTGGCTGCCTACGTGAGTTGATACTTTTTTTAATATGCGTTGTTATTCGATTATTCGGATTTATATTTTATTCAATTATTTTCATAAGTAATAATTTTAGCGTTTTTTATACATAAATGACTTTGTTTCTTACACAAGTGGTATTAAGAAAATTTATATTATTTGTAAGATTTCCTTTGTAGAGTTAATCACTAATTACTTTTGATGATAATCGAGTCTGAAGTGAAAGTTCATTTGAGTGCATATTTATTTAATATAATCTAACATCATCCTTGCCGTTGCTGCTGTTGTTGTTTTTGTCATTGTGTAGTTAGAATCTGAAATTGATTGATTGAAATAACTATAACATCCTTAATCCCAATTTTTTAATGCATATTTTATTTTTGTTTCTTAATTATAATCTACAAGATCTGCGACTATTATGTTGTTTTTCGTCTTTCTGTAGTAAATTTTTCTCTTTTTTATTATGTTCCACTTTTGGTTTGAAAATAAGTTTGTAATAGTTGCACCGAAAAACAATGACAATGTTTAAAATATATCTGGGCATTTGAAACAATCTTGCCTTTTCTTATGCTGCCAATATTTGCCTGTATGAATATGAACAATGTTGTCGGTACCTTGTTCTCTCTGTCGGAAACTGCCAAGGCCATAGTGGTGCCATGATATCGTGGTGTTGTAAGATAATCTTAAAAGAACCACAAAATGTGAAAAAATCCTTATATATGCTGGCAAAGCATTTGCAAATTATATCCACACAAGCCTAAAGCTGGGGCCGTCGGCCTTAAAAAAGAAGTCATAACTACAAAGTGTGAATTTTTTAAATTATATCTCAATATCTGATAATAATCATGTATTTTACAACTTTATAGACGTAAAGTTTTGACTCGTTGCCTGGCTATATATGCCTTGTTTCCTTTGCAAAGGTACGTTTGGGTTTTATTTAATTTTATTGCATATATATACAAGTAGAATGAAATTTCTTTTTTCCAGTGGTTCTTCCAAGAGTTTGTTGCGTACAGCAAATGATGAATATCGTTCTAGTTTACGTGAGCTATCGATGTTATTAGCGGATAAGAAATTTATCGAAGTCAAGCCCCTAATTGTTCAGGGTATTGGAATTTTAACAGAAAATCCTGTGCCGAACTTGGAGGATGTACCCTATTTAGGATGTCGCCTTATACGATTATTTTACACTTGTAATTTTCTTACGACTCTACCGGAGGTGTGGCGATTGGATTTTCAATTCAATACTTAGGAGGATGTGTATCATGAAGCAATTTGCATTTCCTTTCATTACAGGCACGATTGCCCTTGAAACTTTACTGTTATAATGCACTAAACTAGCTCTTTCTATATCCATTTCGAACCTCGCATTTCGAAGCAATTTCCCGGCATAGTTTAAGAAAAGAATTAAATACTACAAAGAAATAGAAACTTTATAAAAAAAATAAATGAAGAGTATATTGAAAGTTTCGCCCATTTTGGTCAAAGTATAGATTTTATTACCTCAACCACCAATGTTAATGCAGATACCTTCAGTTGATAAAATCCTCACTGCTCCTTAATCCTAAATATTTTCATCTGATGATTTTAAAACATCAAATATTTTTGCGACGAAGTGTTTGAGCTTCTAATTCCGATTCAACTGTCAACTATCCGTATCCGTTAACTAATTCGGTTTCGATTCCTAACTTGGTCATTTCAGAAAACGACGGTTTAGGTGGTGGAAGGTCTCTAAAATATAGCTGTGCGGACATGCATATATATTTGCATTATATTTTGAGAATTAATAAAAGACGTGACAATCTTAATCTACGTGAATATAACGCAATTTTCCATCAGTCTAGAACCTTCATTGTTTAAGAATTCACCAGCAACTGTTGAACAATTTAAAGAGAAAAGTTTGTTTGTTAGTTAGTTTTGGTTTTTGCTAATTCCACTATTTTGTTTTTGTCTTTTGTGTATCACTTGTTGCAATGTATTTGAACTTCGAATTTTGTTACTTTAGAGAGTAAGTAAATGAGCGACCACCTGTTAGAATGTCAATATTGGAAATATTTATTCTCCTTTCTCAGCATCACATAAAAATACATAACGTGTGAATAAGTCGACTTGTGTTCAGTGTAGTGCGTGTTTTCTTTTCGTCTGCGTTTTTTCAATTGTTTCGGTGTTTTCGGTGTTTTTGTGTATTTAACTTCTGTCTTTTCAGTGTTATTGCTAAAACTGGTTAACGCGGATATCGCGTATGTGCTTTTGTTTCGTCTATATATAATAAAAAATAGAAAACAAGAAAACAAAATAAAAAAAATTGAAAACATTTGACACTTTTCTTTAGTAGTTCCCAACCTTCTTCCACAGTTCCCAAACCTTTTCAAGTGAG
>NW_024000738.1:0-287 GCF_014805625.2 Glossina fuscipes
TTTATTTCCTGCTCGTTAGCAAGTTGGGCTTACGAAATTAGATTTCTCTATTCTTACAAACAAGGTTTGCATAAACTTTTTCAGTGTTATCACTAGATTAGAAATATATGGTTGTATATTTCTACAATACTTGTTTACAATGGAAAAATTTGTTTACAATTGTGCTAAATAGCTATTTTGATAACATTCCCACAATATATATTTATATAGGGTTGCTGCAAATATGTCAAGTATATGCACACCGTATCGAATTGTTGTTGAGCGGATCATAAAACCAGTGAAATAGT
>NW_024000738.1:387-6362 GCF_014805625.2 Glossina fuscipes
CCTGTTCTAAACATTCCTCCTGTTTCGTTAAAGTGCTGACTGTAAATTGCTGGATAACCCAAAGGTTTCCTATAAGTTAAATCGTACAATATTAATCAGTTCATTTTTAGACATCAACAACACCGTCTTGAAGTTCCTCAAATAAAATAAAATTTGCTAAATAAAATAAAAATTAAAAATTGTGTTTTAATTAAAAGGATAATCCCAATAAATAAAGAACTTGTTTAACTTAGATAACTAGTACTACGTCATAACAAGATAATAGAAGACTTACGAGTATCTAGTGTGCTAGCCCTACTAATTAATGCTATTTGATATTTCTGAGAGAAAACTCGAAGTGAAGATCAAAGTGTGATATGAAAAGATTTTCGTACTTTCTTAAAGGAACAGATAAGTGTCATAATATTCGGTATAAAGAGAGTTTTATAATGTATTCTTGCATTCTGCTTGTGTTATGTAAATATTAACTTAACACTGCTTTACCATATAAACCATATACATGATTTACCATATACATGGTTTACCATATACCATATATATTTATAAATTTCAAGACTACAAACTGCATATCAACTTTCATATTTTTTATATTTTTTTGTTAGTTCACATGTTAATAATATGTATATATTTATATATATATATACATTATGTTTGTAGAAAGGTATACATTTTTCAAAATTTCATTCTTTGTTTAAGTTAACGCTTTTTCGAAAAGAGATGACATGTCTCAAAGATGTGCACAGACTTTCCTCTAAGTTATAACATGGTCACTTGTTGCCAAAATGGGAAATTAGAAAGGTAAGAAAAGCCCTAAGACATAAATCGTGATAGTTGACTATTATATTCTTTAAGGAATACATAAAGGGGTCTGTATATTTCGAAATCATATAATCCAAGAGAAGAACTTTTATGGAACAAAATTATAAAGAAACTTCTCGTTGGCTTAAACCTTGCTTGAAGACACGATGAATCCTTTATTAACGTATACCATTTGGCCGTAAGCATATTTGGCTATGTGGTAGGCTTTGTCAGATTGCTTATGCTGCCCTTATATACATAGAAGTACAAATATCCGTATGTACATATGAGAAAATGAATTTATGTGTTCATCCAACTCGAAAGAGATTGATTTAATGCTATAGTAAATGCTAATATTGGTGACCGCATGCGTAATTATAAAATACCATTGCATACTGTCCGTTTGTTTCTAACAATAGACTTATCACATTAAGTATTGGGATGTAATTATGCTTTAGGCATATCGGTTAAGTTTTTGAAATTTCTATGCAGTATTTTTTTAAATGATTAAAGAAATGCCTTTTAAATTATTCGTTTATATTCCATTAATTATTTTATCGTAATTAACAACATTTTGTTCACAACTGCGCAAAATGGAAATTTTACGTATGTACACATGATTTTCTAACTTGACAAAAGCGAAGTTGTCAAGGAAAACCGCAAGACTAAGCTCAAGGGAGTACAATCATTATAGTGTAGCGAAAAAAATTGAAAATTTCCACTCTCTCGTATCTATATATACTGTAAGGAAGCGATTTTGCTTCCTTACGGAAAACTAGTCCGTCCGCTTAAAAGTCCTCCCGAAATCCGCAACCAGCAAGTCCGCTCTGTCCGCATGTCGTTCTGTGAACAATACACGAGCAGCCTCCTCCAACTTCAAATGCAAAATCACAAATTATACTCGCAAAATTAAAATTTCAAAACACACACTAACTGAAAATCATAAAAATGCACACCTATTCTGGTGAAATTGAAAGGATCTCAAATACACTAAATATGCTCATACTTGTATAAGGAGAAAATGTTTAGACACATATTGCACAGGCTTACGCTAGTTAATCCTTAGGAACACACACTCCAGCACCAAACGAAGGGTAAAGAGAATGAAGGAAACTTGCATCAAATGGCTCGTAGGCATAGAACATATAAAATCATACAACACAAACGAACTTAGGTAATATTTACACAACCGTCAAAGCGCAGAATAGGTAGGAATAAGAGCTGTCCGACATAACCCAAAGCCGTAGAACCTGTGAGCCATATAACTCAAACCCAAGTCAACCACAGGTACAAAACCATATGAAATAAGTACAACATATACAGGAAGAAATCTGTATGCCTTAAAATTGTATAAGCGAACGATAGGAACGCGTACATATTACGCATTACGGTATAAATCCCGTTAGGTTGTTTAAGCTTATAGAAACCCTTATGCTACGCAATGCATAAGCATACTCGCTCACGCAAACTCACATACCCAAAGAATCACGCATAGCATTTTATAGTACTGTTAGGTCATAGCAACATACAGGAATCTGTATACCTTAAAACTGTACAAGCGTACGATAGAAACGCTTACATATTACGCATTACTGCATAAACCCCGTTAGGGTATACAATCAGGTAGAAACCCTTGTGCTACACAATGAATGTACGATCAGACAAAACAAATAAACGGCAGAGACACACATAGCAATGCACACCAATACCCATACGCGCAAAGAGCACAAACACACACACAATATTACACGAAATATCCAACGACACGATCACACATGTAGAAACACACATAGTAATAAGCTACACACAGAGCACATGCAAACACAGTGCGCAAGCACTCGCATACCTAACGGTGATTGAGTCACGCGATTTGGTGCCTGAGTGCTTAGTGAGTAAACATTTGAACAAACATAGTAATAAGCTACACACAGAGCACATGCAAACACAGTGCACAAGCACTAACATACCTAACGGTGAGTGGATCACGCGATTTGGTACCTGAGTGCTTAGTGAGTAGACATTTGAACAAACATAGTAATAAGCTAGATGTAAGTTGGTTTTAAGTTGTGCATAAGTAGAATCATACAAGTCGAGGTTGCGACCGCAGCCAACCTAAGCTAAGCATACACACAAGCATAGGACCTCAAAACTCATGTAAACCCATAGAACATGTTGGCAATAGGACCAGGGAGCGAGACTCAGGCTATAAAAGAACTGCGCATCGCACAGACTCGTTCATTTTGGTGTCATAGCCGTCTAAGGAGGTAAGTTCACTTTAATATCACGAAAAAGTATACTACTATTACTATTTTAAAGTCAATAACATGAATATGAACATCGGTTCATTATCAATATGTATATCGCACTCCTGGAAGGAGATACAGTTGCAACTTCAGCATAACTGAAACGACAAGGGCTTCCCGAATTATTTTTAACTTTAATATTACCAGGTGAGTCAATGATAGCGGAAAAGCTAACGTTGTTTGTAGGCTAGGAAGGAACATTCGATTCACTTGACGAATGAAACAAAAAAGCAAATAATAGACTTTTTGACGAGAACATCAGGTGTTAATCGCAAAAATCAAAAATACTTTGCAAGTTAATATAAAAGTTAATAAGCGTGTGTTAAAAATTGTATCAGCATATGTAATCTGCTGAATTGCTGTGATTTTATAGGCTCGAAAAGAAAAATGTAATAATTTTTATTTAATCGTAGGAAATGATTGTACTTAATATTAGGCGCTTACATGCATTTTTATCATTTCTCCACTTGAAAAAGATATTTGTTGAAAAAAGTTGGTACTATATTCATTAATCCAAATATTTTCCATAATTTTCTACAATTTCGCAACTTTCTGGCAACCTGGCGATACCGTGTTCACAGAACGACATTACATCAAAAAGGAGAAAAAACGGCTAACTCAAACTGAATGAAAATGCCATTTAGGTTATTTGTTGCAAGATTTGCCCAGGAATACGCTGTTGCAGCTCGAATGGGAAGTTCTGCAACACCCAGCGTGTTCACCGGACAAGGACCCTTCTGAATACTATTGCTTCAGACCGATGTAGCATAGCTGGCAAAAATAGGCCGGTAATTGAATGATGGGACATATTTTGGGTGACATATATTGCACTAATTTTCCTCAATAAATGCATTTTTCAAGTGAAAAAACCATCAAAATTGATGCCACTATTTAACGTGACATCAACAAGCGATCACTATACATCAGCAGAATTCCATGAGAGTTTCTCTGTTTAGATAACATTTGCCTAAGTTGCAATGAAATCATTATGACTGGAATAATGGGTATAATTAAGATATGATTTGAAGTTTAACTTTAGAGTAGATGTGGACTATACTTCCTTAAAATAGCTAGGACTTTTTAGATTATTATTTATTCTACTAGTTGCGTATTATCATGTTATTATTCATTTATTAAGTGATATAACTGCTTATTTAGTGTCTTATGTTAATGGTCGCTTGGATATTTAAAAGAGTGTTCAAAATTTTATACTGGTCTGACTACATGTATTCTTTCCAGTTTGAAAAATATAGTCGATCTTAAAGACAGGCAAGAAACAGGAAAAAAGAGAGGGAGGACGTTTGCTTTATTGTTTTATTTATTTTACTTACTTATATATGAAATTCAACTAAGCCAAATTAACAGTCGAATCCAAGTAAATCTTAATAGTAAATTTTATACCAATTATTTTAAAAACTAGTATACAATATTTAAGAAGAAGTGAAAAAAGAATAATAAAACCAAAGTAACTTAAAATAATAATTCATGTATAAATAAATAAGAAAGAGAAAAACGAAAAGAAAGAAAAAAAAAGCATGTACACAGCTAGCACAGAAGCACACCCACAACAAGAACAGATCAAGGTTTTAAGTGAACCCCTACACCATTCCAAACATGCATAAGCTTGGCAATCGACAACGTTTACAACACATTTAGTTTTCGAAATAAAAACAAGGAGAATTTAAGAATGCAAGTTAGTTGTAGTTGCTTCAATAGACTTTAAGGAACCAGATATTGAAAACAAGGAATGGACGTTATTCAGGTTCGTGCAAACAACTCTGAGCGGGCTAAATAGTTCATAACTGTGTTTACATTGACTAAGCTTAATAAAGTTAAAGTGCTAAGAGAAGCTGTTAGGGACATTAAAGCTCATCTCACCAAGTAATGCGGGGAAGTCAATAAGAAGAGAGGCAATCGGGTCTCAATTCCTTTGAGCAAACAGCTGGATTTGCTTTTGAACAGATTCAATTTGCATACTACCTATGAAAAGGAGACTACGGAGGCTTGCCCAAGTATTTGGTCTAACCAACACATGTACGGCCTTTTCATCGAGCTATTTGGACCACCTCTTTATAAAATCAAGGGCGGACCTACCTTTGCTTAACGAGAGCACAATATGCAAGTTAAAACATAACCTGTGGTCAAACAGAACGCCTAAATCTATGAAAGAATCGTCGTCCTCCAACTTGTGCGAGTATTGGAATACTGAGTAATGAATGACTTCCTTCTTGAGAAAGAAAGCTTCTTACATTTATTTAGATTTAGTTTCAGATGATTTAAAGAGCACCATGCAACCAAATTATTCAAGTCAATTTGAAGCTGATGTGATTGCGATTCTACGAAAAAAGAAGAAAACGGTTTCACATCATCACCATACATTAAGATCTGGGTATGGATTCAATCATCCAGGCCAGGTCATTAATGAAAAAATAAATAAAATGGGTCCCAAGTGGCTGCTTTGCGGTCAGACGTCACGGGAAATTCATCTGAGATGATGAACTTAGGCAAAATCATGAATGACCTACCATGCAGATAAAAGTTTATCCATTTCACTACATAGAAAGCGACGCCAGAGGCCAGATCAGTAAGTTAGGGTTAACCAAATCAAACGCTCTACTAAAATCAGTGCGATAACCAGTAGAAAAGTCGTTGAAAACATGACAAGTAACAGATAACTCCAACAGATTGGTAATCGTAGATCTTCCTTTTCGAAAGCCATGAGGAAATGGAGAAATATGCGCTTTGATAGCAAAAGCCAAATGATGGGTAACAATTCGCACGAACAGTTTCGACAAGACAGTCAACTTGGCAATGCTTCTGTATTTCCCAACGATTTGTCTACTTCCACTTTTGTGAATAGGAATAAGGAGACTA
>NW_024000739.1:0-1087 GCF_014805625.2 Glossina fuscipes
AAATTAATTTAATCAAACTCTACTATGTGAGAGAGACGATCAATAGGCCATTTCCTTAGCTTAATATCTTTAATAGAAAAATAAAAAAAAAAAATTTTTTTAAAAACCCCCGCTAATAAGTAAAGATTAAGAAAAGAATTTTATTTGCATTCAAATTGCAACAGATTTATGACGAATTGTGTACCTATATTTAAATGCATACATAAATATGTTAAATAGAAATTTATATAAAAGAATAAGAAGACGATAAGAATATAAATGTTAAACATACGCATTTAAAATGCATATAAATGAATACGAAATCGTATATATATTTTAAGAGATATTAAAGAAAATGAATCTAAAAAAAAAAAAAATAAATAAATAAATAAATAATTTCAATCATATACAAAGAAATTTTACTTGAGAAAAGAAGGAAGAATAAAAATGAGAAACAAATCAGAAAGAACTATATAGAATATTCACATATATTTTGCATACATAAAAATTTTTCCTACAATAACAAAATAATATTTAAAAAGAAAAAGAAGAAAACAGAAAAGAACAGCAATAACAATAATTGTAACATAAATTTCCACAATAACACAAAGCCATTTGCAGACATATACATACGAAGGTATACGTAAGTATACATATGTATATAGATAAATGTACATATATGCATGCATACATGTGTGTGCATTTATACATACACACATATATATACATATAATCATATATTTGTTTATATATGTATATATATATGAGTACATCTGCACATCTGTGTATATCTTCGTATACTTATACATACATAATTTTTTTTTGTGTATATTTTGCTGGAAATACACATATATATATATATATATACATAAACATAGCTTATACATATAAACATTTACACGAACACTACATTATATACATATATATATATATATATAAAAATGTATGAACCAAACAATCTGTGAAAAACTCTCAAAACCTGTCTTAAATAAAGCGTTTTATATATAAATTTCTATCATCTTTCGCTTCTTTTATACTTTAATAAAATATAAATTATTTATATATAATTTAAATGAAATTTATACATACATAATAAGGAAGAAAAAAA
>NW_024000740.1:0-550 GCF_014805625.2 Glossina fuscipes
TAAGTAAATCGTGAGAGACGAATCAAGAAATAATTTAACGGGCAATACCAGAAATTGAAAGCTGTAAATATGTTGTAAATAAAAACCAAAATTTAGCTTTAATAAATTACTCATTATTCTAGGTTTTAATTGCCAAAAAGAGAAAAACTAACGATTCGCCTGTCGCCGGAAACATTCGTTGACGAAAGAGTTTCATCAGTGTTGTAGTGATATGAAAGTAATTGAAGCAACAAAGCACAAAATAATTAATAATTTCCACTGGAGGAATTCTAGTTCTTTTCTTTAACTTCTTCTTCATTTTATTATTACTATTATTCTTTTTTTCTTTTGACGTTTGTATATTTTATGTCGTCGGTGATCTCTACCCTCTGGTTTGGTGATGAAGGTTTGTTTTTATTGGTGAATTGATTCTAGTGCTTATATTTGATGTGATGATCGCATGACTTTTATTACCACAATGATATGCGCATGTGTGTGTGCCGTTAGTGGGTTGCTTAAAATAGCAACAATTGCGATTTCCATGATGCTGCAGCGCAACCAACGTTGCTTG
>NW_024000740.1:650-1158 GCF_014805625.2 Glossina fuscipes
TTTAATTGCCAAAAAGAGAAAAACTAACGATTCGCCTGTCGCCGGAAACATTCGTTGACGAAAGAGTTTCATCAGTGTTGTAGTGATATGAAAGTAATTGAAGCAACAAAGCACAAAATAATTAATAATTTCCACTGGAGGAATTCTAGTTCTTTTCTTTAACTTCTTCTTCATTTTATTATTACTATTATCCTTTTTTTCTTTTACGTTTGTATATTTTATGTCGGTGATCTCTACCCTCTGGTTTGGTGATGAAGGTTTGTTTTTATTGGTGAATTGATTCTAGTGCTTATATTTGATGTGATGATCGCATTACTTTTATTACCACAATGATATGCGCATGTGTGTGTGCCAATGTTCCTGTCTCTGCCGTTAGTGGGTTGCTTAAAATAGCAACAATTGCGATTTCCATGATGCTGCAGCGCAACCAACGTTGCTTGCAAACTAAATTTTGCAAGCCACTCTTCCTAAAATGACAAGTATATATATAATTATATATACATATTTA
>NW_024000741.1:0-459 GCF_014805625.2 Glossina fuscipes
GAAAATTTTTAAATGGTCATCGCACCACAAAAAAGAAATACAAACACCCCATTTGGGATGATCTCAACAACAAATCCTACCTTGAATGGCTGAAAGCTCAAGTTCCCTTGACATGTGGTCTCCAAACCTCCTTACTTAACTCTCGGATGGAAAACATCTCTCCATTCTCCCTTGATGAACTCACGCACGTCCTTAAGTCGAAAAAGAAGTCCACAGCAGCAGGCCATGACGGAATCAAATATGAAATGATAAAGGTCCTTCCCATGCCAAGCCTTCTTACCCTGCTATCTGCTATAAATGAGCGCTGGATGACCAACTCGTTTCCCACTGTTTGGCGTACAATTAAAATAGTGCCCATTCCTAAACCCGGAAAAGATCTTGAAATATTCACTAACTTCAGACCCATATCCCCCTTGCCTGTTCTTCTAAAAGTTACCAACCAAATGATTAAAGAAAGAC
>NW_024000741.1:559-2786 GCF_014805625.2 Glossina fuscipes
TCTCGTATTAGATTCACATACAGTCGAAGTTTGTGGAGGCTTACCTCAAGGTAGCTGTCTCAGCCCAGTTCTCTTCAATTTATACACCGGTTTACATCAATTACAGGACAATTCTACCCATTTATTTCAATATGCTGACGATTTCCTCACCATCTCTGATGGAAAATCATTAATGGAAGCAGTCCGTAACCTCGACACTAAAGCCAATCTTTTTCACAAACTTTGTGCAGACTTAAATCTAACTTTCAACCCGGAAAAATCAAAAGTCATTCGCTTTGCTAAGGGTCCCAAAGAAATTTTTTACATTACAATCAATGGTATAAAAATCAGTCTGTCTTCCTCTTTTAAATTTTTGGGAAGAATAATCAACTCAAGTTTAACCACGCATGAACATTACAAGGATAGCCTCGAAAATTGCAACACAGGCTCAAATGTCATCAAACTTCTGACCAACATTCACACCGGACTCCCACCTAGGAAAGCATTAAACGTTTACAAATCTATTGTTAGATCCAAAATTGAATATCCCTACCCTACATCGTGTAACGCTCCTGCGTATACATTAAAAAAAATACAAACCTTTCAACACACAATCCTAAGACGTTGTAGCGGTTTGTCCCCCTCAACACCAACATCAATTTTACGTTCCATCTCTTATGAACTCCCCGTTGCTAAGAGAATTTATCTTGTAACTGCAAAAGAGCTTCTCAAGGTAAAAATCTTCAAACCTGCCTTCTTTGACGAGGTCGCTTCCAGACACAATCATGTCATCAGTAGTTACTCTAACTGCTTCAAAAAATTCAGTAACATCTTCAATAAAGTTAACTCAATACCCTCCTGGAATAATATTATTCATGATAAATGCGTAGTTGAATTAAACTTACTTAATTCAATCACCAACTCAAAAAAAAATCGATCAGGGTCTTGTCTTCGAATCGCTTGTCTGCAAAAACTTAACCACTTCGTCGAAAATAACTTCAAAATATACGCAACGGATGGATCTATCAATTCGGACATCTCTAGTTTTTCAATTATTGAATACCCAAACTTACTTATAGGAAAATTCAAAGTTCTATAAGAACTATCATCCACTTTCATTGAACTTCTGGCCATCAGACAAGCAATCATCCACGCATCTGAAATTAAGCTGAAAAAATTTGTAGTTTTCTCTGACAGCAAATCTGCTCTAATTTTAATCAAGAACAAAGACCCATTCAATAAGTATGTCTTCGATATCTACAACCTTTTAAAAGACACAAGTATTGAAAAATGCCACATCATCTGGATCCCAGGTCACTGCGGTTTTAGTATCAATGAAAAAGCTGATTTCCATGCTCGTCAAGCTAGGTTCGATGGTACAGTTTTGTCCATAAACTACCCCCCCAGCGAAGCTTTTCTGCTAGTCAAAAAACTCATCATAAAAGAATGGAAAGATGAGTATCATGTTTTAGCTAGAGAAAAAAGTGACCGGCTGTTCTACAAAATTTACCCTTTTTTGACACCCACGCTTCTACCTAAAGGAAAATTCACAACATGGGAATTTAAAGTTCTTCACCGTCTTATGAGTAATCACACCTACGACAAGGTCTATTTTAAAATGATCAAAGTCTCCTCCTCTGACATCTGTGAGGATTGCAATATTACTGAGTCTGCCGAGCACCTTATTTTTGAGTGCAGGAGGTTTGACATCCTTAGACAATCTTTCAGTATATTTAACCTGTATAACAATCTATATGAAATTTTTCGTGCTGGTAACTTTAGGCATTTGAAGCAACTGACTGCCTTTGTCAAATCAGCTGAGTTTTCATTCTAATTTTACATTTAGTATTTCTATTACAATCACGAATCGCCTACACTTTTTCTTTTATCGGCATTATTAGCCGGATCTTGACAGTACAGTAACAAGGACGGTGATTTATGGATTGACAGCGGAACAGAGCCTCTCATTGCGAACACTCTGCCACATCAGTCTACCTATGCTTAAATTTTTTCATCAATCGCTCTCAACTTCGTTTCTGGATTATGGATCTAACATTAACTTAACTGGTCCAATCCATCTCTAAACAAACAAAAAAAAAAATAATAATTGAGAAAATACAAATTCCATACAAAAGAGTTTTTGATTCGAACAATCACTTGAGTACACACGGGAACGCACATTCATAACTAATTAAATACTAAAAAAAAAAACATTTAAGTTTTTATATATTTATTTATATATTATTAT
>NW_024000742.1:0-11468 GCF_014805625.2 Glossina fuscipes
GTGCTCTATTATGACATAAACAATTATGGCAGTGGTCGTTAGGTTATTGGTTTTTCTTGCTTTCCACCTACGCGGTATAAAGTTATTCGGCGGTGAAGATAAAATAGAAATAATAGGAAATATATCAAAATTTTCAAATATATAAAACAAATGTGGAATCTAGGCAGCCCAAGCAGAAAATCGTGAAACGAATTTAGTTGACTTGTATATTAAGAGAAAAAAAAGGAAAGAGGAAGAAAAGAACAGAAATAATATAAATGAAATAAACTGCTAAACTTGAAATAACAATGGTTTTGTATTTAATATTAAGCATTTCGTAAAAAAAAAAACTGAAAGACAATTATGAGGAGTGTTGTAGCGCTTGATATTAAAATCGTTAAAAACATTTTACTAAATATAATAATGTAAGTATATGTTATCAATTGCAAATTTTATTGTACTTAAGAAATAAGTAAAAATGAAGTCTATAGTAGTATTTACTGTGTAAAGAAGCGCTTGCTTCCTTACTGAACACAGGTCCGTCCACACAAATGTCTAACCACAGACTCCAAGCAGTTAGTCCGATTTGTCCATGTACAGGCCTGCGCACTAAACATGATCATTCTCTCCCGATTAAACGCAGGAAACACATACGACCATATAAAAATGTATAAAACTGTATAACCACATACGACCATATAAGAATGTATAAAAACGGATAAAAATGTAAAAACGCATATGGTCTATATACAAAAATGTATAAAAGGTATAAACACATACGACCATGTAAAATTGTATTAAACTGTATAAACACACACGACCATATAAAAATGTATAAACATGTATAAAAATGTACAAACGCCTATAGGCAATGCAAAAATGTATGAAGATGTGTAAGCACATATGTATAAAAATGTATAAACACATTCGACCATATAAAAAAATGTATACTAATGTATAAGCGCATATAGACTATACATAAAATGTATAAAAATGTATAAACACATCCAAAGTATTCGCAGGTAGGGAAAACGCGTAAATGTATGCATAGGATAGAAACATAAGAGGGAGAGAGAGAGAGAGAAAAAGATCCTTTGCCGAAGTTAAAATATTTTAAGCACAGACCTTAACTGTAAAGTCATAGCATTCACATACCTAACAGGTACAATAGCATAGGCAGACAAACAAGCATAGCAATAGGATAGACATAAGTTATAAATGAAAGGTTTGAAGAAACAACCATGCATTGCGCATAGTAGGTAGCATTAGCAGTAGGAAAAGTATCTTCATACAAGTCGGAGCTGAGATTGTAACATAAAGAGAGGCAAACACGTTGAAGCCTACCTAAGATATCGTTCGATGTATAAGAATATCGTCACAATGTAAGCAAGTATAGAACATACATGTAACGGAACAGCGGTGGTGATTGCGACTATCAAAGTGCGCAGTAGCAGCCAAAAGGTAAGTGATCACAGACACAACTAGTCGACTTTTGCTGAAAGGTTTTTTTTTTGACTTTCACGGATAGGGGATGGAAGGTTTAGCGTAACTACCATCCCTGAAGGACTAATAGAACTGTTGACTTTCACGGATGGGGGATGGATGGTTTCGCTTAACCATCATTCCTGAGTGACTGATGGACATTTCTTCTTGCGACGTGAAACGATTGG
Organism: Glossina fuscipes; assembly: GCF_014805625.2. NCBI lineage: Eukaryota > Metazoa > Arthropoda > Insecta > Diptera > Glossinidae > Glossina > Glossina fuscipes. The sequence continues at coordinate 1,650 of NW_024000742.1, forward strand.
GGACGGACGAGTGGCCCCATAGGCCAACATTGGCTGCTAAAACACCCGCGACGTATTCTTGTCTTTTGTAGGAACTCGCGATACGCAAACGTGGATGATAATAATAGTTCGTACGAAGTACTAAAAGGAACGCTAAAGAAAAGTCGGGTCACAGCGCTGGTTTTCTCCTACGCCTCTTAAAGTTCGCGTAAATATTATAACCTTCTTGTAATTTAAATAAATAAAACCGCAAGACCGAATCCGAAGGTCCAAGTAATCTTTATAAATAATCTTGGAAAGGGTCCTGGGTTGGCTGAGCATACCCTGCCTAAGAAAACTCGTGACAACTGAATAGATGAAGAGAAGGGCTCGCGAAAACCGGGTAAGTGAGTGAGTGGCTGTGAGTGAGTGCGTGTGTGTGTGGGTAATCACGGGCGATGACTTACGGCCCAACGTAACTGGGCTGGCCAACAAACAAAGTGCAGCCCCAGCCCTACTTTGCACAAGTCTTTTGAAGTTTTTGCCTCTCACTGTTTTCAAATTATTTTCTATATCTTATATATTGGTAGGCTTGTAAATAACATTAGATATTGAAAATCTTATCAGATTAGTAGTTGTGATACAGACCGATTCTAATTCGTTACAAACTGACTTGACTTTACTTAGTAGCTTTTCACATTATTTGCCCTGTTACCCATACTTTTTCATAAAATCCAACACCACAGAAATTTAATAAACCCCCACACAGTACTCTCACATTCAACCGACATTATTGATTATTATAAACACGTTCAACATTCTTTTCGCACCATATTACATAATGATCACATTGTAAGCAAGCGTTTTGCTTCCTTACTGGTAACAAAACCGTCCGCATAAGTGTCCACACGTAGAGCTTAAAAGCTTTCGGTCAGTTTGTCGTCCGCATTAAAGATTAAATATATCTCGTTTGACCATGAATCTAAGGTAAAATACCTCCTCTTTGATATTCGTATTTTCCTCTACACGACCGTGATATCTATGCTAATCTACTTTTATGTTTAAAGAAAAAAAAAATAGAAAAAAGAACTATATGGAAAAAAAAGAAAACCCAATATATTAGGACCATGAAACATGCTTTGCATATATATTTCGCTTATTCTTTTGTAGGTCTCGAAAACATATATATATTGTAAGGAAGCGATTTTGCTTCCTTACGGAATACAAGTCCGTCCGCCTGAAATAGCTACACACAGCCAAGCACCCGTGAGTCTAAGCTGTCCGTAAAGGTCTGATTGAATTAAATAAACGTGAACAGCCTCCTCCAGCATAAATATAAGAAATTATGTACAAACCTGTATAAAAGCATGAATACAAGAAATTATGTTCAAACCGATATAAAAGTATAAATATAAGAAATTATGTACAAAGCCTTAGAACCCAACCTGTATAAAAACATAAGTATGAGAACACAACCTGCACCCGACTTATACGAATCCGTAAGATCGATTTGGTACGAACTCAGTAGGATACATGTACACTCACATGAGCACAAACATACACAGAAGCTACAGCAGCATTGCACAAATGTATAGCACCGTTAGGACACATGAGATCTCCAAACAACGTATCGCACCGTTAGGGCATACAAAACATACAGAAATGAACGTAGGTAGGAAAATAAGGGATAAGCATACATATGCTAAACGAATAGACTTTAGCAAAAGTCACTATGTTGTAAAATGTATAAACACGTTGCACAGAATGTATAGTATCGTTAGCGCATATGAAATCTTCAAAGCTAGTAAGGCATACAAAACATCCAGCAATGGACGTAGGTAGAAAAATAAGGGATAAGCATATACAAGCATGCAAAACGCATAGACGTTAGCACTACACAAAAGTCTCAAAAGCAAAGGGTATAAACTGCATAGCACCGTTAGGTCATATGAGACAATAGAATACGCACACAAATAGGAAATACATATAGTAATTCGGTAGAAAATCTGGACAATAGATGATCATACAAAGCATACAGGAATAAACACTCAGGTACAAAACAACATAACACGTATGAACAGAACACAAGAACAGAAAAATACACTTGTTGGTATAAAACCGTAGGTTAAGAAACATGTACCCACGTACCTAACGGTGGTATAAATCACGCGATTTGGAACCTGGGTACGTGTTGAGTAGGCATTTAATCAAACATAGCAGTAAGCTAGTTGTTAAGCAATAAGTAGATAGTAAGTTTGTACAAGTCGCCTACGCAAGTCGTAACTGACGTTGTGACAGCAGCCAACCTCAGTTAAGCACATGTATAAGTAAAATACCATAACACACACTTAAATGCATACAACCGATGACATGTTGGAACGGAACAAGCGAGTCAGACCCCAGCTATAAAAGGGCAGCTCATCACACAGAATCTTTCAATTTGGTGCCATAGCTGCCTAAGGTAAGTGCACACGGACAATTTAAAAAATCGACTTCCATAAAGAGTTTTGACTTTACGGATAGGGGATGACAGGTGTGGCTTCGCCGTCATCTCTGAATGACTAATAGGACTGTTTTACCATTACGGATAGGGGATGACAGGTGTGGCTTCGCCGTCATCTCGGAAGGACTCATAGGACTATTTTACCATTACGGATAGCGGATGACCAATAGGACTATTTACCATTACGGATAGGGGATGACAGGTGTGGCTTCGCCGTCATCCTTGAAGGACGAAGGAACATTGTTTTTTTTTAATTATTAGACTTACATACAAATAACCAGTTCGAGACAAACCGTGGGCACAAAGAACCAAGGCAGCTGTGACACCTGCAACGCATCCGGTCTTTTCTTGTAGTATCCCGCGACCGAAAAAAAAGAAAGCTCTAACTTCGTACGTGGAAAACAAAACGGTAATAGCGCGACAAGTCGGGTCACCTCGCTGGTTCCTGTCCTAGCCAGCCTCTACACAACGCTGTACCCTGCTTAAAATTCAATAAAAGGAAATTGTAAACCATTCCTCCCGAAGGACCAGAATATTTCATTCTACTTAAATTTTCTTGCAACGAACCACGGATTGACCGAGTTCCACCCTGGCCAAGAAGACTCGTTACAATATAACAGTCTATTTACGTATAAATAAATATGCTTAGCAATAGTATAGTTACACCTTATCTTGTCCTAGGAAAACACGTCAATTTCTCCTTATAAACATGTTGCAATCGGTTGAGCAACATGCCTACTATTAAGTAGACATCATATACGCCTATAAACTTATTTTGCTTCTACTTATTAACAAGCTACAGTTAATTCGTTGAAGTATTCTTATTATGCAAGGATTAATGGTCACTAATTTCTTTCGTTCCCATATATTTCAACTATAAGTCGCATACATATTATGCAAACGCACATACCTAACGGTCTTGTGGTTTGCACTTATTCGTGTTTCAGGCAAAATCATGTACCTAAAAATTCGCTTGCCTATCAACAGCTCCGTCAGCATGTTAGGGATGACATATGAAATGTTCTGTTGTTTAACTAACACTCCAATATACTCCACGTATGAATACATACCGAAAGATCTCGAATTTTTTATAATTACAGTTGTTGTGCTTGTTACTTCAACACAAAATACAATACAAATGAAAAACATGGGAAAAATCTTTCAAAAAGCATATACTTAAACAAAAAAATAAATAAATAAATAAAACCTTGGATATACATCGAGAAAAATATTTAAACAAAAAAAAATATATATATATACATGTCAAAAAAAAAGAAAAGGGTCACATGTTAAAAAAAAAATAACAAAAAAAGAAAATTTATTCTATAAATATATAGAGAACAGTAAACCACTTTTTGGATACCAAAAGCAAAGGCCTACAAGAAGGCGATCTGAACATGTTGCTAACGAGACATCAGAAAACACTTGCCTAGTTGCGAGTTTAGCTTTTAAGTAAATGTTTCAACTAACTCCACTTCGCAAAAATGTTTCTAACGACCATAGCAAATGGATCGCAACTTCGCAACATATTCAGGTGAGAAGGCCAAGACGATCCACATTGGTCGAGATTTTCAAAGGTTATCACCCGGGAGACGGCACAATGACAGCCTGCAGAATTCTACTCACAGTGGATGCCGGAAAAACGGGTAACCGCGAGCAATAAAAACGGGTACACATTTTCTCGCCTTTTTTCTACCCGAACATCGCCTAAGAAACGCCAAATTAGAATCTACTCCGTCGTCAGGCATGACCCATTGCCGGGCTGGACAAAGAATGCCTAATTATTCCGGTGTGCTTACAAAACCATTGGCGCCTCTTCATAATTGCCAACCTGGATGCAACCGCGAAAATGGGACGATCTTCGCCATCGACTCGCTGCCCGGATACCCCAATGAGCCGATCGCCGCGAACTTAAGGCAATACTTAGAGTTCTTACATTTGATACGATAAAATTGCGATGTCACTGTGAATCAAAACTCCATGCCACGAGTAAAAGTCGCAGTCCCGGTTGCAGCTAAATCACACGGATTATTGTATCTTACTGCTGAAAAATTTGGAGTACTCACGCTGTCCGAGGTTTGGTGTTCGATGGAGGAAGCAAGGTGCACCCGCGTGGTGTTTGCGGCAGTGCTTGTGCAACTCGATGGCAAAGGGGAAAGAGACCACGCCAGACCCACGAGGTCAACAGAAGGAAGCGTCACAACTAACGATGTCATATCGTGACGCCAAAGGAGCAACCGATCACCGCAGGGCGATGACGGTCATCGATCAACATCTGTCTGCCCTGAGACCCTAAAAGCATTCAGTCTGGTTTGTTCTTCCGCACTAAAGACTAAGTATCAATTGGTTGACCATTCCCTTACATACCTTCTCTTGGATACGAGTATCTTCCTCTACGCTACCGTGAGATCATTCCTATCCCGCACAACTTTTGGTAATTTAGGTTCATGTAAAAAGGAAATAATATATAAAGAAGAAAGAAAAAAAGAAGAACAAAAACTCATTGTATCAGGACTATGCAATATACGTTGTATGGATAGTCCACTCATTATATACTATGTCGCCGAAAAAAAAATATGCCTAGCAATAATATATGTATAAGTAATACACATATAGGTAATACACATAAGTATAACCATGCCTTATCTTTTCCTGGGGAAACATGTCATAAATTCTCTCGATGAACAAGTTGCAATCCGCTAGTCCTGAGCAAACCTCGAAAAGAAGACTCGTTACAATATAACAAAATTCGAACATGCAAATAGGCGATAAGTTAAGTAGGTTAGCGTAGAACAGAAGACTCTTTAAGCAATTCTCGTGTAGTTAGAAACAGCATTTAGGCTCGAATCAGCATTTAACGCATTTATGCCTAAAGAAGAGTTGAAAGCTTGAGCTTCTAGGTTAATTTAGCTAGGTTAGTTATGTTTCTTCATTTGTTTTTTTTTTTTCAAGGTAAATTGCATTTTATCTCTGATAAAATGAATAGAAGAAGAGAAAACATTTTCTAATACCGTGAAAGCGAATGACATCTTTTAATTTGGACACCAATTCGCCAATTTTTTTTTTATTATAATTCAGGCATGTACTCTTATGTCTAATAAATCTATAATGTGGTCATCATTAATAGAATATAACCCATATAGAATCGCCTTTAACAAATTTAAATGATTTTGATTTAATGATGTGAACGCCATGTATATTTATCAAACATTTGTCTGAGGCATAAAACGTAGGCAAATTTTTAGGCTTAGACACTACATTGTGTATAGAGCAAATGGCTTCGCAAATCGCTTCAAATGTTTGGTATGTATGTATATATAAAGATACACAAAAATACTGCAATATTCCAGGTAAGCTGAATAAAATTGTTGTGTTGCTACATGGAAATTTTGAATTTCTATAAAACGTTATTGAATTTTGCAATACTATAAAACATTTACGTTTTTGTAAAATCTTAGCCGAAAGAAGAAAACAATATAATTTTTATGTATACAACCGACCAATTTATAATAAAGAAAATTTGTCACATCATTTACAATTAAAAAGATTTGTTGTATAAAAGTACACTCTTCGTTAAAATAAAATCAATGTAAACAATATAAATAATGATCACTTAGAGAGATTTGCATAAATAGTGTAGATAACATTTTATATAAATACTATGAGTAAAATTCATGTAAATAGTGCAAATAGAATTGAGATTCATTAAACGGCTTTTATTTTTCTAAATCATTGATTGTGTTTTTCAATAAGAGCGAATAATAGTAGAACTAGAATTAATAAATTTCAAATTTACTTTGGTTTTTTTCTTTTAACAGAAACGTGATATTCCTCCACATTGTTACGTTTCCCAAAACTCAGTGTATGTACTCAATTCCTCTCTCTCTGTCGCTCACTTCTTCACATTACGTAACATAGCAAATGTATTATATACTTTACGAACATTTTTATTAATGTTGGTAAGCCGAGTGTTTTTTCCTAGCTATATATGAAATTTTCTTTCTCGAAAAAAAAGTTAAAATTTTTCTTCACTAATTTGACAGGTATTTTCATATAGATCCACGCGAGATAGATGAATATAGGTGATATTTGCTACTTTGGGCCCACTAGAGTCCCAATTCTGGATGTTTCTCCGTACCCATCTTTTGCTAACACAACGAATTTCACGAAATTTTTAAAAATATCAGAAAGTGAATTTGTTTAGCTTGTTTGAAATGTATTTTCATACAGATTCATGAGATGCCCACAAAAATATTTTACGTTTTTTAATAGGAAAGGAGTAGGTTTTCAATTCCGACTATATCGTAATTCAAATATTTAAGAGAGCTCTGTAAAGGCGTTCACAAAGTTTTGTTAACAGATACGGTAGGTGTCTTTGCGAGTTAAATTCGAATTTACCTTCACCCTTTTCCGAAAATTGCACTAAACGAACTAGAACCTTGGGAAAACATTTTCCAATTTCAATATTCGTAGATCGATTTGTTCAACGACTTTGCTTCAGTAATAGATATGAAAATGTCTGCTAATTATGTGTACGATATAAGCAAATTACAACGAAGTTAAGCGAATGATCCTTTGCCAAATACAGTTTCTCTTGTTACGTAAGATTATTCTATATTCAGCTAAAATACTAAGGAAACGAAAGCTACGGTACTGTGTTAATGAAAAAATGTTTTAAAGCGTAATTGACGAACGCGTTGTTCAGACAGAGCTTCTTTACACATTCTACTTTAAACCTATCTGATAGAGGATTGGGTTCTATTCAACTATCTACTGCAGAAAATTGTATACAAAACTTTTTACGTAAACCGCTTTACGTAAACCTTGCAAACGTAAATAGAAAAAAAAAACGATTTAGTTCAGACGGGCTTATGAGGGCTGATGCTTTTTTGAATACACATAAATCATTCCACTGTCGGAATTTGTATTTTCTCTTCTTCGACAACAGCTATTCGGCGTTCAGAATTCTTTACTGCGTTTGTTTAGAATACACATCTAATTAAGTTTTAAGTTTTAAGTTTCAAACGTCGGTCAGAGGATATTCAATTGTCAAGTGCAATGGACATGCAACTACCAACTCGACACAGTATATAGGGTGCACAAAACACTGTGCAGGAAAAAGCACAAGGCTTGTTAACGATAAATTACGGATGTTTTATTATTAGAATGTTCAACTCACCCAACAACACCATCATCGGCCATGACGCTTTAGTTACTGTAACGTAAATTCCACAGATCTATTGTTAATGCAACAAAATACCTCGTAAAAAAGACTTTTAAAATCCTGACCCGCAATCGCAATTATCACATATCTTATCATAAAATGCTCCCTTTTTAAATTAACCACCTGAGCATAGAAATATCAAACATATTATAAAATCAAAAACTCCACAAACTGAATCATTACACAAGTTCTCAAATGAGGAGTCAAAAATGACAAAGTCAAGATATCTTAACCAAATCACAATACTCCGAATGAATCTCAAGCATATTCAAAACTGATCATCTAAATAGCATCATAGTAAAATTAGAAGTAAATCACTCGGACGAAGTTTCGATAACGAGCTTCTAAATGTTGATGTACCTATAAGTCAAATTGATTATCAATGTTAGATAAATTATAGCTTCAATAAGAAACTTATCGATATTTCATTTTATATTAACGTTGAAACATTTGTTGGTCGCGTATATTTCCGTATGAAGACTGTCAGTTCGCTTCTCCCGTAGTTCCTAAAAAATTGCAATCACCGATGGCCTTTATATTTTCTTTACAGTGCGGCTGGTCATTATATACAACAATCCTTGTCGATCGCCCGGGATCAGTAAAGAGAAGAAAAAAGGATAGGAAGTTATTAATCAATCTATGCTGATTTCACCCTCATCGGATTAATACAACGCGAAGAAAATATCAAACTGTAGTGCCATTCAAGGAGTTATAGCTCAAAGCTGTCGTCTAATGTTTTCGATAACAAATAGTAAAAGGATGAAAATTGGAAATTGCAATTTGCGCAACAAATATAGTTCTTGCAAAAGTGTCCAGTTAGAATCATACGAAACATCACAAAGCAGTGAAATCCTCTAAATAAATAAAACAGCAAACAACCAAAATGAGGCTCACAAACACTCTCTTTGACCTCATAGTTTTATTTTCTGAATATTTGCCCTGAAGGCTACCTATGTTCACTCTTGCGTACAGCAATAGGGGGAGACTTAACAAATGCATTAAATACGTACTTGGGTTTCTAAAACGAGGAGAAAAAGCCCACATAAGAACCGAAAACACATCTATTATAAGCAAGCAAATCGCTTTTAGTAAAGAAAAAAATGAGTCAAATATAAGGATATTTTCATCTCAGCCCTGTGATAAAGAAAACCTTTGAAAAGGATTGTGAAACCTGCATCTTTGTCAGGAAAAGAATAAAGTACTGTTTATAAATATAAAACTAATTTTTACAATTAAAATAGCAGTCAAGCCTTTTTCCTGCTATAGTCTTTCACATAACGAAAGTTGTATTTTAAAGTTTATTTTGTATTTTTTTTATCTCAATAACACGCGAGTTGCAAAGTATAAATAAAAAAATAGAAATTATGGAGTAAGTAATCTATAAAAACACATATCAAAGCGGGTCGTACCTATACAATACATACAAAATTGACTTTTCACTTACCATAAGCGATGTTTTGCAGTGCGGGGCTTTGATTCCCAGTAACCATAGTTACAATCTATAAAAACATGTATCAAAGTAGGTCGTACTTACACAGTATTTATAAAATTGACTTTTCACTTACCACAAGCGGTGTTTTGCAGTATGGAGCTTTGATGCCTAGTAGTCATAGTTACAGTATCCACGGTAGGTTATATGCTTGGCTTTTTTCTTTTCGAAAACATGCTTCGGAAGTGTTGAAGGTTATGATGATCCACAGCAGCCATAGTTACAGTGTCCACGGTAGGTTATATCTCTTGCCTTCTACTTTTCGAAAACATGCTTCGGTAGTGTTGAAGATCATGATGGTCTCCAGCAGCCATAGTTCCACTATCCACGGTAAATTGTATTCCTTGCCTCTTATTTTTTGAAACCCTCCTTGGGAACTGTTGAAAGTCATTTTTATATTTATATATTTTTATGGGAATAAAGTAGTTGTATGTTGAATCGCTTTAGAAGCTTTTAAAATAACCACTTACCACGTTTTATAAAGGCCGACGACTTAAAATTCATAATTCCTGTAGGTTTATTTACCCCGCGTGTTTATAGAGTATTTCAATTACTATAGTCACACACAACCTACGTAGTTTAATTGCTTGAACGCGGGTTCATTTTCACTATTGTTAAAGGAATATTAATCAAAGTACGTTTAAT
>NW_024000743.1:0-788 GCF_014805625.2 Glossina fuscipes
TAGGTCGTCTTTCTACTCTCTCGGTTACTTAGTGGAGATTTAATTCCCTCAACCACAAATATTATTGCAGATACCTCCAGTTTGTTAAATTCTTTGTGTTTGCTAATCCTAAGTGCTTTTTTAAGTTCGTTAATCCCAGAAGAAAAATCTCTATAAATCCCTCGGATGTTTGATGACGATTTTGATATCTCAAATCGTTCTGAATACTTCCGACGAAACTTTTCGACTGCTAAATCTAAAATATAAATGCGCGCCTGGACGTGATGGAATTCCATCATGTGTACTTATATCTTGCGCTGGGAAGCTATGCAGTGTTATCTCAAACATTTTTAACAAGTCCTTGAATGTAGACATTTTCTCTTTTTGTTGGAAGACTTATTTCCTTATTCCTATTTACAAAAGTGGAAGTAGACAACTTTTAGAGAACTACAGAGGCATTAATAATAAATGTGAGAACCTTTTTTTCTCAAGAAGGAAGTCATTCATTACTCAGTATTTCATTGATTCACACAAGTCAAAAGACGTCGATTCGTTCACAGATCTAAGCGTTCTGTTTGACCATAGGTTACGTTTTAACTTCCATATTGAGCTCTCTTCAAGCAAAGCGCGGTGTGCACGTGGTTCTATAAAGAGGGGGTCCAAAGAACTTGATCATCCGCACATTACGAAAAGGCTGTACATGTGTTTGGTTAGACCTATACTTGAATATGTCTCCGTTGTGTGGTCTCTTTCGTATAGATGCTATGTATTATTATTATTATTATTATTATTAATTTCGCCAGAGAAAT
>NW_024000743.1:888-6185 GCF_014805625.2 Glossina fuscipes
ATGTATTATTATTATTATTATTAATTTCGCCAGAGAAATAAATTCTAAGACTAAACTCTTAAAAGCACTAGCATCTAAGGCTATCGGCTTTTATTAAAAACTCTACCGCACTTGATATTCGAACCCACGACCATTGACTTGCTAGTCGAATAGATGCTATGTAAATTTAATTGAATCTGTTCAAAAGCAATTCTTGCTGCTTGCCCTTAGGAATTTGAGTTGCGACCCGATTGCCTCTCTTCACTTTTATAAAAATAGGTCGCTTGTCTTATCGTTACCGCCGCTTGAAAAACGTTGACATGTTATTGGAGTTTCCCTCTTAGTCAAAGTAATAAATGGTGCTATTGACTCGCCCATATTACTTGGTGAGATAAGCTTTAATGTCCCTAACCGCTTCTCCAGCCACTTTATCTTGATTAAGCTTAGTCAATGTAAATACAATTATGAGTTGTTTAACCCGCCCAGAGTTGTTTGCAGAAACCTAAATGATGTCTATCATTTATTCTCACTGTCAGACTCTTTAAAGTCTATTAAAGCAACTTTGCGCAATATGCGCGATTTACCTATGTCGTACTTAAACTAACATTTTATTCTTAATATTTCATTTTTTATTTAAAATAATATTGTGTTGTTAACGTGTTTGTTGCCAAGCTTATGCATATTTGCAATGGTTTAGGGGTTTAACCTGCAACCTCGATCTGTTCTTGTTGCGGGTGTGCTTTGTGCTAGCTGTGTATATGCCTTTTTTTTTCTCTCTCTCTCTTTTTATTTATTTATACTTGAATTATTATTTTTAACTTTTTAATTTATTTTTAAACTTACTTTGTTATTATTATTCTTCTTTTTTTCTTTCTTTTTATTGCATACTAATTTTAAAACAATTAGTATAAGATTTTCTATTAAGATGCACTGAATTTGACTGTAATTTTCTGTAGTTGAATTTCATGTATAAATGAGTAAATAAATAAATAAATAAATAAAATAATATAATCTAACATAAAAAATCACGATCAGGCAAAATAATAACTAGAGACCATTTTGAGCTGATAATGAAAGTAAACTTTATTAAAGATTAAATATTGCAATTAACTTACAGTAATTAAGAATTATTCTAAAAATCTTATATATAGTAACGTTGGAAAAAAATTAATTAACCACAATTAAACATACTATTAAGATGCATTTATACAACGTAAGCAACCGGAAGAAACAAGCGAAAGTATTCGGAAGTGTAGATATACACATCCATGTATATCCTATATGTACAATAAACAAACATGTTCAGTTCAGCCAAAAGTTGGCACAGCTGTAGGATATACTTCTTTTATTTAAAAAACGGTTTGCAACACCACCTCAACAATACAATAAACTTCCTCTGCTGTAGGATATGCTCAGTTTAGAATTTAGTTTGTAACCCCACCCCAACTTAATTAGGATTAATACAAAATTATAACACACACACAAGTTCTAGATTCATGTTAAAAAATGTACCGCAACAACTGTCTGGAAAGACCAAATTCGTATTAATAACAATTTGTCATATACAAAAATATATTTAATTAATTAATTCCTTTTGTACATTATTAATAATACAAAAATTAGCATACACACACAACTTTTAGATTTGTGGTAAAAAAATAAATATATATCAACTATTAATAACATTAAGATAGGTTAGTGAATCTATTAAAAAAAACACAAAACTGTATACCATATACTGTAGATTATACTTATTTTACAACTTAGTTTGTAACATCACCACAACAACACGGTCGGAAACGGTTGGACGAACACCCATTTTGAACGCTCGGGTCCAAAAATTCACACAAACAACATCAGGTTCACATTTAGACATTTCCGGGTTGGCGCTTTTTTTTATGTTCAGGTTAAAGTATTTATTATGGAAGGGCTTCTAAAAGCCCTATTTACCAGCTCTGTGCAAAAAAAATTGTGAAAAACTCGATATTGACTTGTTCTTGTTTTAATCTTTATTTTCCCGACGTTGTAAACAAAGCAGCAAGATTAACGTGTAATTAAGAAAGTAATACTTCTAACAACTTGTGCGAAAAAACTTCAGTTTATAAATAAAAATGTTAAAAAAAGTTACACATTAAAATAAAACGGAACAAGACGAGATTAATTGATGAGAACAACAGATATCCGTACGAATTATTTTTTTCTTTTTTGATTTCTCACTTTAACGCCTCTTATGCCCTACGCGACTAGTGTGCTCTCCTCATTAAAAGAAGGAGGAGGACAACGTAAACATCTTTAGTGTAGGCCAAAAAAACACCCTCTTTGAAATAACGTGATAAACCTGACATCTGAGCATTGTTGTTTCGTCAATATATTGTGACGTTATAGGTTTTTTTACGTTTACGATTCTGGTTCTAACAAAGAAGTCTTTTCCTAGGAAATAACTTTCGAGTGGTGTTGAGAGTAGTGTCTGCCTGTTGTTACAGCAGATTCAATAAAATTTTCTCTGTAGAACTTTTACGAAGTTATGTGTTAAGCGTAAGTGTAAAAGTATGTGAGAGCTCACCTTGATGGCCAGGATCAAAAAATAATAAAATATCTGGTCAGAAAACATTTTCCTTTCTGATAAAAAGCTGAATATGCAAACTTTAAATAACAAGACAATTTTAATATTTAATAAATGTTATAGGAAGTCAGTGAAAGTAGAAGAAAACTTGTCCAAAATTTGGAATTTTCCAAGTAGTTCCGAGAGGTATTTAAACAGCGAGAAAATTGATACCTCTTGATTGACTGAGCGATCAGTGGCATAAATTGTAAAATCATTGTTTTGGCACGACCTGAATCTATCCCGACATGCGGCTCGAAGACTCAATTAAGGAAAATTTTTTTTATGCTGACTGTTGACACGAAAAGACTAACATTTGTTTACAGATGATTCGTACAGAGGTTCAAACTGGGATAGAGTTGACTTTGTCGGAATTATTATAAAATTTAAAAAAACAACTTGTGGAGTTGCTGGATACTTCACATGTCCTGGAGACTATTATCTGAAAAAACACGGTCTGATAATTTTGACTTTCGCTATGTTTCTAGCTGTCAAAAGTAGAGGCCTCTCGAAAATCACCAGCTCATCAGATATAACTCTAAGGATGAGAACCGGTGTGGACGGGGAGAGACCCATACATCGTCTTAACAGTTTGTTTTGAAAAGTTTGTATTCTTTTGGTAACATAGTCAGGATAGTTGCAAGCGGTGAGGAGGGAAAATTCTATTTTTGAGCGGATAAATGATGTAAGTGTTAGCCGTCAGATTGCCGATATTAGACACAGATTGACAGTCATTAAGAACTTCAGAGCAGTGTTTTTGGGACGCTAAACTTGCGTTGGAACTTGAAAAAAGCCTTTTGGTTAAGCAGTGCACCGTTGATTGAAATGTGTATGAACTTCTAGGAACGTCTTGAAAAGTACATTGTGTTGGTTTAATTTGGGTTGACGCTAAGGCTAAGATCTCTGCAAGCATCAAAAAAGAAATTAGTTTTGGTAGAATTTGTTATCTTTATAAGAATAGATCTGGAACGATGTTTTTAGCCCAGCATTTATATATGACATTCAAAAAAGCAGACAGACTTGGACCAGAGAGAACTTTCCTCATATAGTATATAATCTCGTCACATCCTGCCGCAGAATATTTTTTTCCAGCAGCACCGCCATAAGTTCATCTAACATGCGACATGTCAATATCAGATGATTGTAAGGAAAGAGTAGCAATATGAGTTCTAGTCGACGAATTCTTTTTAAGCAGATCTAGATATATAAATTATTCTTCATTCCATATTGGAAAATTAAAAGTTCTCTTACTCTGACGATGACCATTTAAAAAATTCGAAAACGTTTTCCTATTTTTCCCTTTCAAATACAAGAAAAAAATTTTGATTTTTCAAAGTCAACTTTTTTTAAATGAATTGTCCTAAAACGCCTCGTCTGCTTGTTTACATATAATCTTACAGCTGGCCCTAATTTCCCGTTTATTAAAACACAGTTCTCAAGACAATTTAATGTTTCCCTCCTCGTCCACAAAAATAAAAAATTAGTTTACATGGGGACATTTGTCCATAAAAAAAAAAAACGGCATCGACGTACTTCTAACAAAAAAAAAATATATGTATGGAACCAGAGCAAGAGCGGAACACGCCTTTAATACAAAAATATGAAAAGAACGATTTACTGTTAATACTGCATAGTAAATAATTAAGCAGAAAATTTCTTTTACTTAATAAGGAAGACTAAGTAGAGATTTAATGTTCTATCCTAGATAGTTTATGCCGATGTTTGGCCTAATCTGCTGATTAGCTTTATAATAATGCTAAAGCAATTTACTAAACAGCTTTATAAAAGTAAAAACTGAACCTTCCTTAAGTGTATATCTAAGTTCACCTAATGGTTTATATTATCCAAGATTTACACCTATGTGTGTACGTTTATATTTAATAACATTGATATATTTTCAAAGTTTTTTGCTTTTCTTTATATACATATATATATATATACCATCGCGATAGATGGACGGAAGCTTGCTATATACCTGCCACCACAAAATCTCAACGGCATCGTACTGCGGGTGCATTTTTATCATATCATAGTGAATACGAACATTATGCATTCCAATTTGCAAGCCCCTTTACTCAATTTTGCATTATCATACGAAAAAGCGGATAGAAAATGGAGATGAACAATTTTTACTTTCCGTATTTTTTAAATACTTTTGTGGAGCTCGAGGATTGACATATCGATGTGTTATACATATGTTGAACGAACAGCACCCTCGAAAAAAGTAACGCGCACTTTCTTAGTTAAGAGCAAAGCTTAAATTACATGATAAAGAATAACACTTTTCTGTACACGTTTGTAGCAAGTTAAAACACATTGGTAGTTACAAGCATACTCGATGTTGCTATATGAACATCTTGGACATTGCAGTTTAAAGTTGCAATTGTTTTCTATCTACCAACATGTTCAAAATATAAACCAATTGTTACATGCGAGACATTTACAAGCATATTTAATCGACATTTGTAGTAAATGTTTCAAAAGCTCTTAATCGCTTAATATTTATACCAATTTCGTTTTTCTGCTTAAAATTTACCAGTTTGGAAAATTAAATATATGGATAGATACCTAAGTAAACAAACATGGCGAGCGAGCCACACTATATATGTATGCACATAAACTGTCCTTACTTTTTGATGCATAACATTTAAACGTTCTCTGATGTTGTGATGCGTAAAGGTAATAAACTTTCCGCGTTGAAATTCATACTAATCAT
>NW_024000745.1:0-2352 GCF_014805625.2 Glossina fuscipes
CTATGCTTTGATAATTTATGGCAATAGCTGCAAATCTAATATCAACATTCTTAAACCGGT
The DNA here is from genome assembly GCF_014805625.2 of Glossina fuscipes. Lineage (NCBI taxonomy): Eukaryota > Metazoa > Arthropoda > Insecta > Diptera > Glossinidae > Glossina > Glossina fuscipes. The sequence goes on from NW_024000745.1 coordinate 61, forward strand.
CTATCACCAAGCCGTCAGAGCAAGTTGTTATGCTTTTCGGACGACGCCCATAAATAATGTTATAATTGAAACTGGTCTCCCAACTTTAGAAAATAGACTGTATGAGTTAAAAGCTAAAATAGTCCCTAAGCTTCTTAATTCAAACAAATCCATTCTTGGTGATGACGTGAGAAAGATTATTATTGCGAAGAAAATTCCAAAGTTACCATCTGAAATTGATCATTATTTGTGCATCGCAAAGGAATTGAACATTCCCTTAAAAAATTTTCCGCTCTTTTGGTGTTAAACCTCCATGGATTTTGAAAGACTGCTCTTTTGACATCTCACTGTCTATGTTCAAGAAAGAAGATACTCCAAATTACGTCTTCAGGAATCTAATAGCTGAAAACACCCAAGTATTGAAGAGTACTGGTTGGAATGTTTTATATACAGACGGGTCGAATTCTTTCGGCCTGCCTCCTGGTTGTGCCGTGGTAGATGCTACAGGACAGGTTCTTCTCAATCACATATTTCACGAATGTACTTCAACTTTCACAACCGAAGCCAGAGCTATCCTTCACGGTGCCAATCTTGCCCATAAAAACAAACTCAAAACCGTCATTGTTACCGACAGTTTGTCTGTATTACAAGCTACTCGGAACCCTTCGACTTCGAGATGGAGCACCATCAACAAATTAAGGAATATAATTACTACACCCGACGGAAAAATTAAAATGTTATGGGTACCAAGTCACATCGGTTTACCGGGAAATGAGCAGGCTGATCGAGCGGCAAAGTATGCTGCTTCTGCTTCTCTAACTATGGATGATGTCATGGAAAAGTTGGATCTTCAAAGATACGTTGGAAAAAAAGTTAAAGAGAAAATTGCAAAAGGAAATTTACAATACCATCATCAACACTACTCTTCCATCAACCCTCAATTAACTCCACCTCTATATCCAACAAATGTTGAGAAAACCAAGATCCAAACATTCTCGAGAATTTGCCTAGGTCATACAATTACAACTCACCAATTGATCCTGAAGAAGTCTTCGTCCCCAATCTGCTGTTGTGGACAAACTCTTACTATAAAGCACATTCTCTGCGACTGCCTCAACTTTTCCTTGGCTAGAAGTATTGCATTTGGAACGATTAACCCTTTGAACATTCTACAGTCAGCTTCAGAACAGAATATCAATTCTATACATTACTTTATTAATACTACTAAGCTCATTATCTAATGTACATTTTATTATTCTTTTTTATAATTAGAGCCGATAGCCTGTGTTGCTAGTGCTCAATGTCTTTTTTTAGTGTAAGAATTCATTTCATTAGTCTAAAATTAAAATAATAATAATAATAAAATATTCTACAAAAATTTCTCGTCTCGTATTTAAATTTCTATACTTAAGTCTATGATGCAGGCGGTCGTTTGCAAATTTTTGGTTATTATACTAATGTTAACATCTTATCATAATAATTTTTTGGTTCTTTTCTAATATCTTAATATTAACAATTTTCCTCTTCAAGAATATTATTTTTTAAAAGCTATGTCGATCAGAAGTTCTCGAGCCCTTTATACAAAACTTGCATAATTTTCTATTCCTTTCATAAATATATTTTTTGTTTTATTTATTTCTTATTTTGTTTGCTTTCGCAAGCATTCCATTCAAGATATTCAAAAAAAAACTCCATTTCCGTAATCGATGCGCTTTGCTTTCTACACTCAACCAACCCACTCCTGTCCTCAGAGCACCACATCTCAAACCCTACTCAGCTCACCGCACAAAGCATCAAAACCAGAACCTTTTTCTCTTTGTTTTGCTCGTGTTTAATTTTTCTCTTCTTTTCTTTTAAATATCGTTAAGTTAGATCTTAACACGACAGTACTACGGCAAATATGTTTAGAACTTCAGAAACAAACAAAAAACTAATATGCTCAAATCACGCAGACGGATTCTGGACTTTGCCTCTTTTCACAGTTCTCTCTTGCATAATAGAGTGATTTAACAAGAGGGACCATTATGGCTAGAGGTTTTTTCTTCTTTCCTTTTTTCGTTCTTTGCATAACGGAAAACCGTTATTTAACCGTTACTTGATATACGGCTAAGTTATTAACAGAATCCAATCTTATAAAAGTGCACAAAAGGCCATTTCGTCCTTTTCCTTCCTATAACTTTTTTCTTTTTTGAAATTTCCTCAATTGTTAATTAAGAAATCTTTTCTTCTATTTCAACCAATGTTTTTTACTTCTTCAATGGATGAGTGACCCGGGATTTGCAAAAAGCCATTCCAGATCTATTACGCAAAGCC
>NW_024000745.1:2452-2903 GCF_014805625.2 Glossina fuscipes
TTTTTTTTTTATTTTTATTATGATTGTTGACATTGTAATGCCGCAATATTGCCATGGATGTCGCCATTTACATGCGATCTTAATTAACATCAAAGCTCTGGGCGATTTTCGCAATGGCTAAGAACAAAGACCATGTGATTTATACTAATATTCCAATATAACTGCATTTTCCAGGTATTAATATATTTATATATGTATATACTTTACATTGAAATCGATCTAATTAAGTTTTCTTTTTTTGCTTGACTTTTTAACTAAAAAAAAAAAAAAAAAAAAGAAAAAAAAAGATAAAAAAAGATAAAATCCTTTTGTCCGACAAAGGATAGAAGTCGTCATGAGGTTGCCAACAGTGCTCAGTGTTAAGAGGAATTATTATTATTATTATTATTATTATTATTATAAATTTAGCCAGAGAATAAATTCTAAGACTAAAGTCTTAAAGCACTAGCAT
>NW_024000746.1:0-271 GCF_014805625.2 Glossina fuscipes
TTTTTTTTTTTTTTTTTTTTTTTTTTTTTTTTTGTTAAGGCAAACGCTGTCCTTCTGGTTTTATTTGTAATTTTTTTTGTTTTGTTTTATTATTATTATTATTTTTTTTTTTTTCTTTAATTTTTCATGTGTAATAAAATACAAGATATTCTTTACAGTTACAGTTGTTTTGTTTGTCTTGTTGCTTGTTTCTTCTTTTTTTTTTGTATGGTTGGTTTTTGTTGTTGTTGCTTACAATTCTCAAACAAATACAATTTGCAAAAATTGAAAT
>NW_024000746.1:371-1413 GCF_014805625.2 Glossina fuscipes
AAAGATAACAATTTAAAAAACTATTAATGTAATTAGAGTTCTACAGTTATTAGAGCACGAGTTTTGAATAAATGGGTTCTGTTTTATTAAAAAAAAAAACATATTGAAAACGTTTGTTTTTATTGGGAAGGTAAGCAAAAATGTTGAGAAATGTTTATTTTTAATTATACAATGTTAAGAAATAAATAATTTTTTTAATAAATTAAGGAAAAACCAAAATTAATTAAGGAAAAAAAATAATTTTTTTTCTATTTGTATTATTAGTTATGTATAATTATACATATATATATATATATCTATAATTGTTGTTGTTGTTGTTTGCTATTTTTATATTATATAATATTTGGTTGATACGATTTAATTTTTCGTAGTTCAGTTTTAGCTTGTTTTATGGTGAATTTTCTTTTTCCTAAGTTGTTTTCCTTTTTGTTTTTAATTTTAATTGAAGTTTTTTTTTTCCTCTATTTAAGGTTTTTATTTGGTTTATTTATTTATTTATTTTTTTAATTTGTTTAAGTTGCCGCATTTCTACAGTATGTGTACTAAAAACAAATGTGTCATGGTTTTTAATTTTATTTCGTATATTTATTTTTTTTTTTCTATAATTAACAATAACTTTTTGTTTTGTTTTGTTTTTTTTTAAGTTTTATTTGTATATATGTATATTTTATAATTAACGTTTAGTTTAATTAGTTCATTTTTTTTAGTTTTTGCTTTTTTTTTTTTTAGTATGTTTTCATTTATTAGACCACTTGCGTTATATATGAGTTAGTGGTATGTCGTGAATATAAAAACCTAAGTTTCTTTCTTTTTTGAAATCTAGGCGAATTATAGGAGGGCTTTTCTTTTTCATGTAATACATATTAACTTAACAAAGAAAAAAAAAAAAACAAAATTAAAATAAAATAAAAAATCCTGCCTGAAAACGGTAACAAATGTATGTAAGTGTAAGTTGAACATTTTATTTCCAAGTGAAAGTGGGTGAACATGGGCGGGTTTTTTTTTTTTTAAGTTTTATTTTGACTATGAGGTATGACAGTAT
>NW_024000747.1:0-1293 GCF_014805625.2 Glossina fuscipes
TTATAAGGGGCCACGAATCGCCAATAAATACTTTAAATCACACTTCAGTTATTTATACAAAAAGCTATCCAAATAAAACCTTAAATTGGAAGTGCTTGAAAGCGTGGTCCGATTAGAACAACTTTCAACAGCGTTCGTCCTTGGGTCAAAATAGGTCGTTGCTCCACAACTTTATTAAAGTACGAGAAGACAGGAAGAGCGGATGGACGGACAAGTTCAAAACGATTCAGAATGAGTTATAGGAGTAGTGGTCGAGAAACTGTTTCGATTCGGAGCATTTTCAATAGCGTCAATACACCGATGTACTAAATCTCATCAAAATATCTCGAAAATTGCGATCTATAGATTGAATACAAGATAACAATATAGACACGCAGACGGACAAACGAGCTCAGTGTAGCAAATTTCAATAAAATACCTTAACTATTGCAGCTTGCAGATAAAAAAAAAAATGGACAGACGGACAGGCAAGCTTAGATCGATGCAGAATAAATCAGTATAATAAAAGCAGACATATCCAGTTAATTTCAGAGAGTGATTCCGAATCAAATAATGTAGTTCTATCTCAAGTCCTTCTACATGCGTACCGTAATTTACCCTCTGTACCAGAAGTGGAGTAGAATTTAAAAATATATATGATGCGTGTGTAATGTTTCATGTTCACATACACGAGCTATAGGCCACTGGATGTTAAAGACATGAAGGCTGTGAAACTGAGAAGCTCATCGTGATATGATGTAATTATAAACAAACCTGATCCAATTAGATTTAAATTGATTCCGTTTTTCATGCCGATCAAGAGGATATTTACTTAATGTAGCCTCGATTTAAGTATTTTTTAAACTTTACGTAAACATTTGCCAAACTTAATACATGCCTTAATGTGCTTGCTTAAATGAATGGGAACGGAAAGGATAGTAAGTAGAAAAGTAGTGCTTATCCGTAAGACCTGTAGGTGACATTATTGAAAGTAAATATTATATGAAGAGCAAAGCCAAAGGAGCTTAGCCTTAAAAATCTTGAGAACAAAATTTTAAAGGATTAATTTCAACTGGAAAAGTGACTTCAGTATTTTATCGCATTACAGACATATTTCTCTTCTCTATTTACTCTTATCATAAGTTGAGTGATTTTTTTTTTTTCGTTTACTATAAATGCGACGCCTAGGTGCACGAAAATACGTTTCATGGAGAAAAAAAATTAAAGTTTTTTCTTTTCTTTTTTTTTCTTTTTTTTTTTTTTTGTTTGTATTTGTTTTTATAGCTGTGAAATATTTGAAATTTTCACCAATCA
>NW_024000747.1:1393-1598 GCF_014805625.2 Glossina fuscipes
AATTAAAACATATTTCAATAATGTTGGTTTTATTAATTCAAATGAAATAAATAAAAACAAAAAAAGTTTTTTTTTTTTTTTTTAATATTGTAATAACAATGCATCCGCGTCGTGACGGATTTCATACAAAATAATATATAACTTAAATTCATTGTTTTTGTTGAAAAAAAAAATAAAAAAAAAAAAGTGAAAGCAATTCAATTGT
>NW_024000748.1:0-3576 GCF_014805625.2 Glossina fuscipes
ACACGTGGAACAAAAATATTTTGCAACTACTTTGCCGTTAAAACTTTCCAACCAATAATTTTAATGTTAAAATTTGAGCTTTATGCATGATTTCGCAGCTCAATGAACATGCCTATAATGCCTTTCTCCTTGCATAGTTACGCAATTTATTCAAAATGATAGCACCCAGCAAAATATGGACAAATCTGTTAATAACTTTTGTGTTTATTCTTATTTACATTTATTTATATCGTTATGTTTTTGCCGTCATTATACATTCATATGTATTTATCATTATCATATATCTATATGATCTCTGTCCTGGCTTTATTCGCATCTTTTTGTAATTTTTATGGTAAACATAATTTGATGGGGAGTTCAAAGCTCCAACTCACACTCTGGTAGGTGAGACAAATGTTCATCCAAAACGAACGCAGAGGAAATGCGCACATACAAAAGCACAAAAAAAAAAAAAATTAAGAAAATTACAATCGATCGTGACCAAATATTTCCTAAAAAAAACAAAAAAAATTTAAAAAAAAAATGTTCATGCTCTCTAATGCGAAGTGTGAACGGCTGGTTTTTTTGATTTTCAAAATAAAAGTTTTTGTCGCATGGACGCATAGGTGTTGTAGGCGTGTCTTTTAAAAAGTTTAGCTTGCAAATTCTTTTGCAAATTTGTAGGCGATAGCTTCATTTTCGCTAATGGGAAAATGTTTACTACACGTACCAGACGGTTGGACAGACAGACAGGTGGGCAGACGAGCACATTGAGCTGCTTAAGTTGATTCAGAATTTGATGCTGATCGAAGATGTATATATATTAGTTTGGGGAAAAAGAAATCCATTATTTTTATATGAACTTCAGGACTTTATTTAACATGCTTCGGATTGTCCGATTTGGGTCAAATATGCACCGTTTTGTTGTACGATTTGTTGCCATTTTAAAGGTAACTTCAAAATGCCTCTCTCATAGAAGTCCTGGTCTCTATTTGCAAAAAACTCTAGTAGTCGGTTTTCACAATCCTCCCTAGATTCCAATCTTTTATCATTAAAGAAATTTTGCAATGCAAGAAAAATATGATAATCGCTTGGTGCCAAGTCCGGACTGTATGGCGGATGCATTAAAACTTCCCAACCAAGCTCCCGAAGTTTCTGGCGAGTCACTGTAGATGTGTGTGGCCTAGCGTTGTCCTGGTGGAACACGACACCTCTCCTGTTGGCCAATTCTGGCCGTTTCTGGTCAATCGCTATCTTCAAACGGTCCAGTTGTTGACAATAGAGATCAGAATATAGCGTTTGGCCATATGGAAGCAACTCATAATAAATAATCCCTTTCCAGTCCCACCAAACGCATAGCAAAACCTTCCTGGCCGTTTGAGGTGCTTCACCGCTCTTTGACCACGATCGTTTTCGCACAGGGTTATCGTATGTGATCCATTTTTCATCTCCAGTCACCATCCGTTTAAGAAATGGGTCTATCTCATTCCGTTTGGCCAAGGCTTTGCAGATGGAAATTCGATCCATCATGTTTTTTTCTGTTAATTGGTGTGGCACCCAAACATCGAGCTTCTTTTCGAATCCAGCTTTGTGTAAATGGTTTAAAACTGTTTTATGGTCGATTTTTAGCTCCTGGGCGATGTTACGACTGCTAACATGCCGGTCAACTTCGATCATTTCTCCGATTTTATCGACATTTTCGACGACCGGCCTACCTGTGCGAGATGCATCTTTAACATCAAAAATTCCTGAACGGAATCTACGAAACCAAAATTGCACATAATTGGCTGTTACAGTATCGGAACCATAAACACCATTCACAATTTTAGCCGCCTGGCTTGCATTTTCGCCTTTGTCAAAGAAAAACTGTAAAATGTACCGAATTTTCTCTTTGTTCACTTCCGTTTTTAACACGCTGTAACTCACAACTGAATGCACCAAACAAAAAACAGCAAAAGAATTCTTTTTACTGCGAAATGTCACCTTTCCAACGAGCGTAAATCTGAAAATGTTTGATCGATACTTTACGAGAAATCTATCAGTGCAGCCATCTACCGAAAAAATAATGGATTTCTTTTTCCCCAAACTAATATTATAAGTTTTGCGAAAAAACCCTAATGCAAAGTGCTACGTAGTGAGCATTAGAATACTTTCAGTTGACAGAGAACATCCTTTAGAATCGTAGTTAATGACGCCGCAGATTCAATCGAACAGAAATATTCATTGCAAGGGAAGGAATATTCTTGCCAGGTGCATTGGTGTAAATGAAGATTAGCATTAAACGTACTCTTCAGAGCAGATACGATTCACGAATTCGCGATACGATAGGAAAATTGGAAAATGTTTGGAGCGCCTTTAACAACGTTTGCGTGCACTATAAAGTTCAAGATCCAGAAATTCCGCAGCTGCCCTAGCTTATTTCGATGACGATGTTGACGTTTTTCCAGGCGCTTTCCAATTGAAGCCATTAAGTGAGAGAATATTATTATTATTATTATTATAATTCTAGACTAATGAAATAAATTCTTTGACGAAAAAAAAAGACATTGAGCACTAGCAACACAGGCTATCGGCTCTAATTTAAATAAATGTACATTAGATAATGAGCTTAGTATTATTAGTAAAATAATATATTGAATTGATATTCTGTTCTGAAGCTGATTGTAGAATGTCCAAAGGGTTAATCGTTCGAAATGCAATGCTTCTAGCCAAGGAAAAGTTAAGATAGTCACAGAGAAAGTGTTTTGGGGAGGAGGACTTATTCAAGATCCATGGGTGAGTTGCAATTGTATGACCAAGGCGAATTCTCGAAAATGTTCGGTTCTTGATTTTCTCAACGTTTGTTGGATATAAAGGTGGAATTAATTGAGGGTTAATAAAAGAGTAGTGGTGATGATGGTATTGTAGATTTCCTTCTGTAATTTTCTTTTTAACTTTTCTTTCAATATATCTTTGAAGATCCAACTTTTCCATGACATCATCAATAATTAGAAGTGCAGAAGCAGCATACTTTGCCGCTCGATCAATCTGCTCATTACCCAATAAACCGATATGACTTGGTACCCAAATTCTTTACTTTGTTGGTGGTGCTCCATCTCGAAGTCGAAGGATCCCGTATAGCTTTTAATACAGACAAACTGTCGGTAACAATAACAGTTTTGAGTTTGTTTTTATGGGAAAGGTTCGCAGCGTGACGGATAGCTCTGGCTTCGGTTGTGAAAGTTGAAATATTTTCGTGAAATATGTGATTGAGAAGAACCTGTCTTGAAGCATCTACCACAGCACAAGCAGGAGGCAGACCAGAAGATTTTGAGCCGTCTGTGTACAAAAGTTTCCAACCTTTACAATCGAGTACTTGAGTTTTTTCAGCTATTAGATTCCTGAAGACGTAATATCTTGTGCATAGACAGCGAAATGTCAAAAGAGCAGTCTTTCAAAATCCATGGAGGTTTAACACCAAGCGAGCGGAAAATTTTTAATGGAATGTTCAATTATTTTGCAACGTACAAACAATAATCAATTGCAGATGGTGACTTTGGAATTTTAATCGCAATAATAATCTTTCAAGTGAGAGAATAAATTGCATTGAAATAAAAG
>NW_024000749.1:0-6837 GCF_014805625.2 Glossina fuscipes
ACACACACACACACATACCTACACGCACACCCACACAACTAACTATGTCTCTGATAAATTTTTTTTTCTTTTATTTTCTATTTTGTGCTCGTATTGGCCTTCAATCCATTATGTTCACCATAGAATTTTATGTTTGTGTACCAATGAATGTGCAAATGTCGCCTTTTCAAAATTGCTACGTTTTATAGCACATCTCTGTACACGCGTGTACACCTATAAAGGACATGTAAAAGTGTGTTGTTTTCTTTTTAATTTTTTTTTTTTTTTTTTTTTTTTTTTTTTTACTTCTTTTGTATGCACACTTCTAGATTGTTTAGAAAAAGACTTTCAATGATAATATTATGTTAACATATGTTTTACTTATCTATGTATATGGCTTTATGTGTATGATTGAGCATTTGTGTGTGTGTGTGTGCGTATGTGCCGATGCTCTTGTATGCAAATCTAAATGTATAAATAGAGTACCTAATGTCACAATGGATAAATAACTACATGTATAGTTTCTCTATCCGAAGGTTAGCTTACAGATGAATTTATATGTGTGTATGAATGTAAATAAATTATTTACCTGCAATTTAAATTTAATTTTGTTGGTATTTCCTTCTGAATTTACGCTGTTAGAGGTTAGAAAAAGAACAGAAAAGAAAAAAAGGAACGAAAGTCTTGTTGATCCTAATCCTTACGTCGATTAAATATGGAAAAAATTAAACAAAAATAAAATAATTATTCTCTTAATTAAATTGTGATTTTAAGAAGGGTGGAAAAATGAATTCGTATTTCTCATTTGACTCTAAACTCGCGGGGATAATTTTGATATTTTCTGAAATCAATTTTTTCGAAGAGTACATCATTTTGGACACATATTGAATGAATGAAAAGACCAATTATTACTAAGTATAACGTTTAAAGCAAATTCTTTTAGAATTCGTCATCCACTCGATGACAAAAACAAAAAAAGGGGAAAAAACAAATCGCAGAATTAAAAAAATTATGGGTTGACTGACTTACGTTACTTTATGAGTAACAAACAAAAAATCCAAGAAAAGCAAAGGTGTTACAGTTTCTTTTCCATAGGGCGTTCTACGCGCGCTTTGAAGCTTTGAAAAGCTTAGGTTTTCAATTTCAAATTTATTTGTGAATTTCTAGGAGAAAGCTTTAATTTTGAAAAGCGTGTACCACAGATACTACACAGGTGATTAGGCGGAAATATGGACAGACGAACAGATGAATATGCTTCAGTGAATTCCAAATTCGAATCTGGACAAGAATCTATGGGGTTTTTGAAGTTTGTTTCTGCCCCTTATAGAGATACTGACAAAAAAAAAAACAAATTTCATTTTAATACAATTTAATATTGGGTAGGCGTGGTCTATTTCTTTCATTTATGTAGAGATGCTTCAGCATCGCCCATAGAATATGAGTTCAAATTTTTGTACACTTATCTATTACAGTTTATGAGTAATGCGTAAGAAATCAATTTTTTATACTTTTTGACAAACAAAAGTGCTCTCAGCTCACGTCGTGTTGTGGGCGTGTCCTTAGACCGATTAGGCATATTTCACTACCAATCTGCGTGCAAGAACTTCCAATGTTTCCGTGGTTTTTACAGCCGGGAGAATGTTTAAAATGGACATTACATAGACGGACAGACGGACATGATTTGATACTGATCAAGACTATATATATTTTGTGGGATCTCTAACGCCACGTTCTGGTCGTTGCAAACATTTTGACAGAATAAATATACCCATCATAAATATACCCTTTGGTGAGGACAGTAAAACAATTATTTATACCCTCCGTACATACACACATGAGTAAATCATAATTAAAGCCAAGCAGAAATTAAATTGTCCATTTTAATTTACAATGCAATGATAAAAATCGGAATAAATTATTTAAATATATTTCTATCGGTAAAATTGTTTTTTGTTTTGCTCTTATAACGAACGCACGAAGCTTCCTTTGAAGTTGAAAGCATACAATATGTGTAGTGTAAATTAAATTTTTGCTAAATATCTAGAAGCAACAAGGACCCAACAACCACCAACCTTTTGCACGCACCTCGTGCACGTCTTTGTGCTCTTTACACTAGTATTTAGCTAGCAGGTATTATATGCCACCTTAATGTGCCTATGTGTATGTGTTCATATATTTTTTAGTAATTCAATGCCGACACTTGTTCGCTTTGTATATTTATACATGGGCGCGGAATTGTGCGCACGTTCTTGTAGTCTCAAGCAAGCGTTGTTTAGTTCAATGTTTTTGTTCATTGTTTTATCCGCCCAGCTTGGCATTTCATTATTGTTTCATATTTTTTTTTTCGGCGTTTCTACTTTTTTATATGCATTTTTTTAGCTTGCAGTTATACGCTGAAAACTGTGTGTTTGTGTGTGTGTGTACGTACACAGGTAATGCTTTACAAACCTTGCAATTGCATTCGTGTTTGTTGGGTGATATGCATTTTTTTTTTATTTTTTTTTTTTTTTTTGAAGACAATCGATTTGCGTGGCTTCTCCTAGTAACTGTTTGTTATATGTACGTAGAAAAATAAATTTCTACACAAATGTTATTACGAAACCCATCATCGAAAGATGAGTGGTATATTAATTTTGTGAAAACGTTTATGTATGGCCAGAGGGAAGCTTCAGACACCCTGCGTATCTCAGTATCAAATTCTGAATCGATTTAAGCATATCCGTCTGTGTAAAGACTTTCCTGGCTTCAAAATTTTGTGATATCGATTTCAAATCTGGCACACAGATGGATAATGAAAAAGGGGCCAAATTGGTCGAAGGACACTCCCACAGAAACATGTAAACTGAGAACATCTCTGTTTTTCCAAAGGAATAAAAAATTGATTTTTTGCCCCTTTCCCCCAAAAAGCAACAGCAGATATATCTACGAAAATTTGTACGCATACTCTATGGGCAATGCTGTGGCACTTGTACAAAAATCGAAAAAATTGATCACGCCCACTCAATATTATAGTGTATGAAATTTTAGTTTTTTTTTTTTTCTTTATGAGGTGCAAAAGCAAGCTTCAGAAACTTCATGAAGTTTATAAATTCTTGGAAGTTTCAAATACAGAATGCAATTAAGCATGCCCATCTTTTCCTTTGTCCGTCTGCCCGTCTGCCCAACCATGCCGCACCTGTGGTAAACATTCTCCTGTTCATATGAAGGGAATTGTCGCTTACAAATCGGGAAAAGAGTTTGAAAATGACGCAAGAACGTCAAAGAATATACCTACAACGCACACACATGTCTATGCAAGCAGATCGCTGAAGGCAAAGTTTGTTTTCGGTATAAGTTAGAAATCATTTTCACTTTAGTTTATTCTCTATCTTGTTTTATATTACACATCTTTCAGTTTGAATCACACTTCACAAGGAACTACGATCGTTTTATACCTATCAGACATGGGTTAGAGGTGTTTTATCCATACCACGTTTGATTCAGAAATATCAACTTCAACACGACAAAAAATATGCTCATCATCAACATAGGACTCAGTGTCGATCAAACTATGCCCATCTGGGTGTACATCTCTCCGTCAGTAGTTGTTGGAAGGGCATGTAAGTAAAAGGAAGTCAAAATTTGACATATTAAGTGTATAATATTGCTTCAAAAAAAGACAAGATGACAAAATTTCCGGCAGATGGGAAAATGTATAACGAACGATAGGCAATACTTCAAATAAAATACTTTTTTTTTTCATTTCCCTATAATAAAAGTGTATTTTTTATATAAAAATTTCAGTTCCATAAGCACGTATCTTGTATATATTCTTAATCGACGGGCACAGATCAAATTTGACAAGAAGTGTGATGCGCCCGCTATCATGCTTACAATATGACAGAGCGATCTAAAAGATCAATCAATTAACCCTCACTTTTCCATTATTCGCTTGAAACCAAATTTTCGCTATAAGGCGGGTCTTTTTATTATTATTTTTTTCATATGAAAAAAGTATGTGAATTAAATAAACAATCGTTTGGATGTGCTTTGCTATGATAAAGGCCAAGGCGCACACGTTATTGCCTGTCCCGACGTACGATGCACGTTCGAGTACGGTATACAAAATTGCATATGTAGTCTAATTACCTAATTAAAAAATTAAAGCTTTACGAATTTATGAAGGCATTTATAATTTATCCTCTTATGACTTGAACTAATGTATGCACAGAGATATAAAGCGATTTGCAAACGTTTTGGTTTACAATAAAATTAACTGAAAATGTTTGCACAGATTGTTTTACAACAAAAGTTTAAAAAAAAAAAGACTCAGCGGTTTAGCGGTTTAGCGGTTTTTTACTACAATTTTTAAATTAATCAGATTTTCCTCATTCAAACTAAGAAAATGAATTCATCACTTCAAGTCCACAGCAATTTCCGAATTAACTCATAAAGTGATCAAGCACTATTCTGAAACATTAACAACAATCATGATTAGAACAAGTCCTACTCTCCACCCATCCATCTCCATCTCTTATCACGCCCTGCATTGTTCTTTCCCGTGGGGTTCTCATAAATATATGTAGACTTGGATAATTCTTTGCAATAAACTTAAGTATTCTAGAAGTGAAAAGCTTTAACTCAGTTGATATAACCTTGAAGAGAGATTTACAACTCTTCGACATACAACAACATAAGTTTCTAAAATGATAATAACTGACGCAAAAAATGATTAAAACTGCTGACTAAACTGGGAAAGATAGTCGGCTACAAAGATAGAGCACAAATTTGGGCAATGTGCACTTAATTAGTCTTGATTCAATCATGAAGCGTAAGCTTATTCGACATAATTTTGATTAGTCCAAATAGTAGAAACTGTTTTGTTTATCTGTTCATTTTTCTGCCCCTCTCCAACTCCCATTTTTTTTAGTCACGATTTCGATATGATTACTGCAAGAAAACTTTCCGCCGAAGGATGGCTTTGCAATCAAATTTTTTTTTATGATTCGCTCTCTTTCCGTACAATTATCGAAAGTAAAATTTGATCTCTTTCTTGCACAAAATCATATGAAAATTTAATCTGAAATATATATGATATATGATGTTTACTTTATGATATATCGTCGATATATAAAGTCAATGCATTTTTGCTCGATGTTACTATCAACCATTGCCTAGGCTTTGTCTGTTTGTATGAAGGGGTTGCATTGGTTCACACAGGTAACAAAAAGCATATTTTCTTTAATTTTAAAGCGTACAAGAGAACAACATTTAGACAATACCACACAAAAAAAGAAATGTTGTTGAAAAATTTTACAAATTTTGTTGTTGTGACGTAATTTTCGGAAAGCCCTTAAAAAAGAATATCGTTGCAGTCATTATAAGAACTAATGATAGATTTATTTGAAATTAAATCCTCTCTAGACAAGAAGTGCCGACCAGTGCCGCTCTTAAAAACTTTGATTATTGTCCACCACAAAAAAAAAACATTTATGCTAAGTTTCACATTTGAGTATAAAAAGCTATTGAGAGTGCGAGAGAGAGGGGTTTAGAACAACAATCAAAATTCGATAGAGGGATGAATAGATGAATACGCGCTACCGGATGGTTAACTGACCCCAACATCAACGATAAACTCGCGAAACACATATCTATACATACAGCAGTTCTACTTCATATATGTAGTAGTTTGGCATTAAAAAAATTAATATATTTGCACAAATGTCCGTAATATGGGCATAGAAATAACTATTGTATAATGGCTTTTGCTTATCCTATGACACTTAAAATAGTAGAAAATTAAAAACATAATTAAGACGCACATATATATCGTATAACGTACGACAGCGATGCATGTGCTATACAGATATGCTTCAACTACAGAAAGCACTATTATAAAGAGTGATGACACAACACAATCGCACACTCCTGCAATTGTGTTTTGCACAATTATTAGTGATAATGATAAATGACTTTTATATGAATGAAATTTGACGCCAACTTTTTCAACCCATGAACTGTAATTTCAATGACACCAAATAGGTTCATATATAAGCGTGAATGAATGAGTGTATATATGTATGTATATGTATATATATATATATATTTATACATTTCCTGGGGAAAACAATACACCAATAATAGTGTCAGTGATACTTCCTGTAGTATATACAATACAATAGATCAAAGTGTTGCTATATCACATAAATACTGCATGTGCACACAACGGTTGTTATATGATTTCATTATTAGAATGTATAACATAGATAGCATTAGTAGTAGCAGTACGGTTATACTAAACAGTGTGAAAAATTATACACACAAAAACACTTCAACTCTCCCTTGCATATGTATATATATACATATATATGTATATATATATATATATATACGTACGTATGTATGTATGAACATTTTAGTCTATCTTCATGGAAGTAAGTAACTGTCTCTTCTATGTCGTTGTATTGTTATTCTTATTATTACGCGTTAGTAAGTGAGTTCTATGAAAAGTGTTAACCCTTTTCTCTGGCTAGACAATGTCTCTGCGAGAAAACGCAAACGGTAACAACAACTAAGTATTTTACGATGACTATATATAGGAATGTTTTTTACTTCAGTCTCTCGGAGGTACATAATGGTATCTGTTGTTACCAGCAAACTGTCACAAACTGTCTCCACAATTGTCTTTTATAAAATACAAATGTGAATGAATTCTGACTTCAAAATGCTGCACTTCATAACCATATAACATTTCAAGGAGAACTCTAGCAAAAAAAACCAAAAAACAAAAAAAAAAGAAAAAGAAACTAACACCAACGAGAATGAGATAGAGAAAGGGAGGAATTTATATATATATATATATATATATATATATATATA
>NW_024000750.1:0-1835 GCF_014805625.2 Glossina fuscipes
TTCTTGTGGCTTTTCAAAGGTGTTCTAAATATAAATTCTTAAATTTAGAAGAGCAGGTAATAATCAACACTCAGAGCTCAAATATAGCAAAAGATTGCTGGATCTGCTCCTCGAATTTAGCATTTCCTCCCGATTCTTATTTAGCGTAGATGTACAAATGTTTGCATTTAACCGGGTAACACTTATATACAGCATCTTCACTTGTGTTTACTATACGTAAACAGCATAGATGACAAGTAGTCAATTCGTGATTCAGATAAAACTTATTTTAAAAATTTTCTTTTTTGTTTATAATTTTCAGGTATAGTTGGCGGAAATGACGTAGTGCATTTATTGATTTACGTATTCTTAATTAGGGAAAAATTTTGAATTCATTGAAAACATTTTTATGTATTACGTCATATTGAAAACTCTCCGCGGTTTTTTTGCATGGAATGATGTTGGTGCCTATTTATCGGACAATACTCGGAATATCTGAAGAAATACACTATGTGACACTTTTTTACTAGAAAAAGAGTAAACCCGCTGCAAAAAAAAAATTGCGAACTGTACGGTGAGAATGCTGTGAGTGAACGAAGGACGCAGGAGTGGTTCGCTCGTTTCCGTACCGAGAATTTCGATGTCAAAGATGTAGCCCGCATTCACTAAAAAAGTCGATGAAATTTTGCAACTGGTGGAGCAAAATCGGCACGCAAGCTGTCAGGAAATAGTGAAAGCACTAAACATCAACCACACGATAGTTTGAAAAGAGCAGGCTAAAGCGGGCCAACAGAAGCTCGAAACCGTGATAAACACTGCGGAGGCTTTTCAATATGACCCATGATGTTTATACCATACGTACGATGTTTTGATGAAATTTTCTGCGATGGAGTGTTTTGGCTCAATGACGAAAAATGGCTGTTTCAACAATTGCAAAGCGTTAAATTAGCAAAAGTTTAAACAAAAGATGTCATCATTAGTTTACGTGTGTACCTAAGTACATAAGTTAAAGATATATGTTTAATATAAGTACGGAAAAATACGAATTTGTAAAGGATTATTTTCCATCTTTATATTGTTTGTTCAATGAAATGTTTCTATATATATTGTAAGGAAGCGATTCTGCTTCCTTACGAAGTACAAGTCCGTCCGCCCTAGACATTTGTCCCCAGCAGGCAACCCGCCAGTCCGATCTGTCCGTGCACGTCCGTTGGGAGTTCAATAGAAGATGAGCAGCCCCCCTCCAGCATCAAATGTATGATATAAAACGCATAGCGAATATGCCTATGTAGAATCATAATATCACAAACCTATACCCTGTAAAGATAACATCATAACACCACATACCTATACCCTGTACAGCTAGAATCTTAATATCACACACCTATACCTTGTAAGATAAAATCATAAAACACACACTTAATATACCTATACCTTGTACAGCTAGAATCTTAATATCACACACCTATATCTTGTAAAATAAAATCATAAAACACACACTTAATATACCTATACCTTGTACAGATAAATGCTTAATATTAAGATAAAATCATAATTTCACACACCTATACCTTGTAAAGTTAAAACCTTAGAAACACACACCAGGTGTAGTGTAAAAAGAAAAAGTATAAAATACCACAGAAGCACACCACAGCACAGATTAGGAACCCCAGGACACCAAAAAGCTTAGATCCAAATTTCAAAATGTACTAGCGGAGTCAAGAACTCAATTAAAATGAAAAAAAGCTTAGATCCAAGAAATTAAGAACCCCAGTGTACAAACAGCTTAGATTCCAAAACCTCAAAATATTTGATAGCAGAGCCAAGAACTCAAATAAGAAACGGAAAAGCTTACA
>NW_024000751.1:0-121 GCF_014805625.2 Glossina fuscipes
TAAACAATATGAATGTCAACAAATCATATAATTATTGATTATTTTTTCAAATTAATATTAATTAAGTTAAACATATCTTATTTAATTAACATTAACGTAAAACTCACCCAAATTGGAAAAT
>NW_024000751.1:3121-7205 GCF_014805625.2 Glossina fuscipes
ATTTTCCAATTTGGGTGAGTTTTACGTTAATGTTAATTAAATAAGATGTGTTTAACTTAATTAATATTAATTTGGAAAAATAATCAATAATTATATGATTTGTTTTGTAAACATTCATATTGTTTATTTATAGTTGTTAAAATGCCAGTCACTTCACAATTCCGTAAATTACACTCTGCTAAACAAAAATTTTCTAAATACCCCAATATCTCTAATTTTGTTGATTTCAAATTATCCCAAAAAGAATGAAAGAAATCGATTAGAAAAGCCAAAAGATGTCACCGTGCCCTTGTTGTCGAAGAGCTATGCTCAAATAGCAATACAAAACCTTTCTGGAAATTTTTAAATGGTCATCGTACCACAAAAGAGACATACAAACACTCCATTTGGGATGATCGCAACCAGGTAGTTATGCTTTGCTTAGACATTAATAAAGCTTATGACTGTGTTAATTTAGTGAAACTGGACCAAATTCGATCTGATTTTAAAATCCCGACACAAAGTAGGCATTGGGTTCTCAACTTTCTTTCCTCGCGAACTCTCGTCTTAGATTCATATACAGTCGAAGTCTGTGGAGGTCTACCTCAAGGTAGCTGTCTCAGCCCAGTTCTCTTCAATCTATACACAGGTGGCTTACATCAATTACAGGACAATACTACCCATTTATTTCAATATGCTGACGATTTCCTCATCATATCTGCTGGAAAATCATTAGTAGAAGCAGTCCGTAATCTCGACATTAAAGTCAATCTTTTTTACAGACTTTGTGCAGACTTGAATCTAACTTTCGACTCGGAAAAATCAAAAGTCATCCGTTTTGCTAAGGATCCCAGAAAAATTTTTTACATTACAATCAATGGTATAAAAATCAGTCCGTCTTCCTCTTTTAAATTTTTGGGCAGAATAGTCAACTCAAGTTTAACCACGCATGAGCATTACAGGGACAGCCTCGAAAATTGCAACACAGGCTCAAATGTCATCAAACGTCTGACCAACATTCACACCGTACTCCCTCCTAGGAAAGCTTTAAACGTTTACAAATCTATTGTCAGATCCAAAATTGAATATTCTTACTCTACATCGTGCAACGCTCCTGCGTATACATTAAAAAAAATACAAACCTTTAAACACTCAATCCTAAGACGTTGTACCGGTTTGTCCCCCTCAACACCAACATAAATTTTACGTTCCATCTCTTATGAACTCCCTGTTGCTAACAGAATTTATCTTTTAAGTACAAAAGAACTTCTGAAGGTAAAAATCTTTAAACCTGCCTTCTTCGACGAAGTCGCTTCTAGGCACAATCATGTCATCAGTACTTACTGTATCTGTTTCAAAAAATTCAGTAACATCTTCAATAAAGTGAACTCAATACTCTCCTGGAATAATAATATTCATGATAAATGCGTAGTGGAATTAAACTTACTTAATTCGATCACCAACTCAAAAAAAAATCGGTCAAGGTCTTGTCTTCGAATTGCTTGTCTGCAAAAACTTAACCATTTCATCGAAAATAACTTCAAAATATACGCAACGGATGATCTGTCAATTCGAACATCTCTAGTTTTTCAATTATTGAATACCCTAACTTACTTTTAGGAAAATTCAAAGTTCTACAAGAACTATCATCTACTTTCATTGAACTTCTGGCCATCAGACAAGCAATCCTCCATGCATCTGAAGTTAAGCTAAAAAGATTTGCAATTTTCTCTGACAGCAAATCTGCTCTAACTTTAATCAAGAACAAAGACCCATCCAATATGTATGTCTTCGATATCTACAACCTTTTAAAAGACCCAAGCATTGAAAAATGACATATCATCTGGATCCCAGGTCACTGCGGTTTTAGTATCAATGAAAAAGCTGACTACCATGCTCGTCAAGCTAGGTTTGATGGTACGGTTTTGTCCATAAAATACTTCCCCAGCGAAGCTCTTCTGTTAGTCAAAAAACTTATCGAAAAAGAATGGAAAGACGAGTATCATGTTTTAGCCAGAGAAAAAAGTGACCGGCATTTCTACAAAATTTACCCTTTTTTGACACCCACACTTCTACCCACAGGAAAATTTACAACATGGGAATTTAGAGTTCTTCACGGTCTTATGAGTAATCACACTTACGACAAGGTTTATTTTAAAATGATCAATGATCATTGATATCAGGAGGTTTGACATTCTTAAACAGTCTTTCAGTATATTTAACTTGTATAACAATTTATATGAAATTTTTCATAACTTTAGGCATTTGAAGCAACTGACTGCCTTTATTAAATCAGCTGATTTTTCAGCTGATAATCGCTTTCACTACGTTTCTGGATTATGGATCTAATATTAATTTAACTGGTCAAATCCATTTCCAAACAAATCAAAAAAAAAAAAATATTAATTTCATAGAAGTCTTTATAATTGAAAACTTTGAATTTTTGAATAATTTGAAAGTCTGTTGCGGTATTTTCTCATGTCGCTACGTCGTAGTGAAGAAGATTTAATATTTTGCCAGACGGAGTCGGCACTTATTTGTTCTATTTGCCACCACGAGTTAGACCCCAAAACGAACTTTCATAGAACGATTTGTGATCACATCTTTCATAGATCTTATCTGAAAGCATCCCTGATTAACTCTCTACTTTGTCCTAATTGCCAAACCAATTTGCCCATAGAAGATATTTTCGGTCAAATATTAACTAGACAACAAACTAGGTTGCTAGATAGTAATAAAGCTGTTATGGCTAATACACCAGAACCAACCGATTCTTCGCAGTCTTTGTCTCCCGTACTTACACAACAAATTAGTGAAATGGTGCTGTCGTCAGTTCAAGCTCAACAATCGAAATTCTTGGAATCCCTTAGCGTAACGATGGGAGAGATGGTTCAAAAAACATCGAAGAAGGATTAAGGAAAGTAAATTTGCCCACCACATCGTCGATGCCAAATCAAGCTCAATCTCAATCCTATTTCAATCTAGACTTCAATCTTACTGGAAGCATTAGCCAACAGCCATTAGATCAACTTCTAGGACTTAATGGTACCAATCCTGGTAATTTACAAGATCTTGTAGTGCCATCAGTTACGAACAACGCAGAGATGACTCTACAAACTAACAAAGTAGGTCAAATCATTTTCAATTGGAAGACCAGATTTACGGGAACTTCTGGATTGTCAATTGAATCCTTTCTGTATAGAGTCGAGGTTTTGACTAAACAAACCTTAGGAAGAGATTTTGATTTGTTATGTAACTTTGCTAATATTCTTTTTGAAGGCAAAGCAGCTGATTGGTATTGGCGTTATCATAGGTCAGTTTCGTTTATTAAATGGCCTGCTTTATGCGCAGCTCTTCGGGCGCAGTGCAAGGATGTTCGTTCTGATTTTGACTATCGACAATTAATCAGAGACAGGAAGCAAAATCCAAATGAGAAATTTGATAGTTTTCTTGAATAAATTTTGGAATTGTCAGATAAACTGAAGCTCCCGCTAACTGAAGAGGTACTTGTGGAAATAGTCAGAAGGAATTTGCTGCCGGGAACTTAACTTGGATTGGTCAACTTACGTATAACCTCAATTAGTCAACTTCGCGAAATTTGTCGTAAGCGGGAGCTCATTCTGTCCGATATTAGGACGAGAGGTAATAAAGTGTAGGTATTCAATCAACACCGGAAAATTGCTGAAGTCACCGTGGAGGAGTTGTCAGTTACTGATACAATACAATGCGACAACACTCAAGCTGTGGCAAATTAACGCTGAACTGGTGGAATTGTAAGGAAAATGGTCATCGTTATCAAGATTGTTTGGCGGAAAGGAAAGTTTTTTATTATGGTTGCGGTTTACCTAATACTTATAAACCAAACTGTTTAAAATGTAACGTTTCAAAAAACGTAGCAAAAACAAAAACAGCAAAAACCATTAATTCCTAAGCCACCTTCTGCATACCGTTTATTGAAAGATAATAACGCCGTAGACGACAAAACTGTTAATTTACAAAAAAATGAATTTGTCACTAATTGTAAAAGAAGATCTTCAGAAAGAATGAGGAAGTATTGGAATAATTTAAAACAATTAAAATTTAAATTATTATCGTCAATAATTAG
>NW_024000752.1:0-496 GCF_014805625.2 Glossina fuscipes
CTTTCATTTTATGGTTGCAAATCTTATGAACATATAAAAAAGATATAAGAATATGTAGATTACTTTGCACCATGCCATTTAGACTATGCTTTCCTTTGTGGTTGACGGAAAGACCTTCATCTTGTGCGAACTTTTGAAACTAAATGTGAGTGCACTGTATACATCCAATCACTTCATCAATTGCTGGGATTCTTTCAATTGTCGTTTATTATGCATAAAAAAAATGTAATATTACTTACCGCCCCGTGTGCCACATATCCCATAAAATCACACCATTATGCCGACACTCATGCCCTACCGGACTAATTTTGGATTGTATTTCCGATACAACACCTGAAAACGTACTCCTTGGTTCGCTTTCTAAGGAATAGCCACCACTAGCTAACTGCTGCTAACGTCCAGAAACTAACAATATCGAAAGCGTGGCTGCTTGTTTGTACTACGTATGTTAAAGCTGGTTTTGAAACTTGAAACTTTTGCAGATATCAACAAGCAG
>NW_024000752.1:596-1882 GCF_014805625.2 Glossina fuscipes
CATATAAATTTAGTGTTTATATGCCATCGTCTTTAAAGGTATGACTTCGGACTTTAAGTCAACAAAAGTTCGATTTGAAAATTTGATTAGTTAAGTAGTTGATTCCTTAATTTTTCACGCTATTTGAACACCGAATGAACGAACAATATGTTTTTGTTTTTATTTTCCTACTTTAACTATTTTTTCATATAAATGCAACTCTGGACAACCAAGCCTAATACATAAGGTCAGTTATTTAGTTCTCATCTTACTTCGTATGTATTAGATGACCATATTTGGAGGCTGTTTCGCATATGTGAAGTAAACAACAAAAGGAGAGTCATCAAATTATACTGAACACTATCTCATATGTGAAGCAAAACCAGCCGAAAAAGGAAAGAGTAAGCTAATTTTCAGCTACGTGACTATCTCTTATGCAATTTTGAAAACGATATCTTAAAAAAACACGTCGAAATCCATGAAAACCTAACCAAGATATTCGACACCGAAGGAATATCTGACATTCGGCGCAAGCACTAATAACTAAGCACTAATAACGCTGACATCACCTCATATTTATATACACTTATATTTGAATCGAATAATTTACATTATAATGATTAAATTTTAGAGTCGTTTCTTATTATAAAAAGTACGCTTGTCTTATTATTATTAAAACTTGGAAATACTTGTCGATGGACTTATTAAAAAGATTGTGTCTACTGGTATCTACAAGTCTTCTGTCGACTACTTTTGACTGAGTTGTTCTTCCGCAAATATTCTGATAATGTATGTTTTTACAATCAAGTTACTATTACCTAAATTCATTGCGACATTTTTAATCCGTTTTCCTGTTAAATTTTCTGCAAATTGTTGTTAATGTTTTCGTCAGACGCCAGCTGCATGACACAGATAACGCGCCATGAGTATTTACTTGGTTCTCCCCTTACTTTAGAAATTGGTCGCTTAAAAACTCCACAAATTTTCATTAAAGCTGAAAAGTTATACGGTATAGGCAATTTCAATAATAAGCAATAATAAAATCAAAGGGATTAATGAAGATATAATAAAAATTCCCCAATACTAAAAATTAAAACCCATTACATGAAGGATTTAAAAATAGCAGGCAAAATATTGTACGTATGGCGCCATTATAAAGAAAAAGAACTGCTCGAGCCGTATGAGTTTAATTATTGTCATCGAAGTGAATAGTCGTGTTGGTGTTTTTTCGTATTATGAAATAATATCTTGGGATATAAGTTTCAAAATTACATAATAACAATAAGTAGACGAATATTATGTAAGTA
>NW_024000753.1:0-428 GCF_014805625.2 Glossina fuscipes
AAAAAAAAGGAACTTAAAAGCACTGAATCCTATAACGAGTGAATAGGTCTATGTACGGCATCTATGTTTATAGAAGTTTTCCACACATTTCCCTTTTTTTCTACTTTGACTGTATTGCTATGCAAAACAATGTAAGTAACAGCATATGTGTTTGTTTTAATAATGCCTACAAGGTGTATTAAAGACGAGAAAAACAAGTGTCAAAACACAAGAAAAAATTACAAGCAGGAGATAAAATTTACAACGAATATAAGAACACTTTATCATAGTCTACCAAAACCATCTGAAGATGGTAAGAAATTTTCGAATTATTCGAAATCATGAGTAGAGAGACGGTTTCGAAGTCATCATTAGATTATTTCTCTCTCTCTCTCTCTCTCTCTCTCTCTCTCTCTCTCTCTCTCTCTCTCTCTCTCTCTCTCTCACTC
>NW_024000753.1:438-2555 GCF_014805625.2 Glossina fuscipes
CTCTCTCTCTCTCTCTCTCTCTCTCTCTCTCTCTCTCTCTCACTCTCACTCTCACTCTCACTCTCACTCTCACTCTGTCTGTCTTTCTTTCTTTCTCTCGCTCTTTCTCTTTCTCTCGCTTTCTCGTCTCTGCCCCTTTCCATTAATCTACCTATCTGCTTTTAATGCTCTCTTTTGCCTACGCCATTATTTTTGTAGTTACAAAGTTCCGAAGGGCCTTCAATAACATTAATCAAAATTTCGTAAAAATCAGAACAAAGAAAACTATGAAAAACCTAAATGACTGGTTCTTCTTTCTCTCTTTACTTATCTGGTTTTGTTGTTACTCATCATCTTGATCAACCTCCAAACAATATTAAAACAGATCTGCACGCATAATAAGGATCGAACTAGCACAAGCAGTTCTACAATTCTTTTTTCTCACTCTCTATTTCTTTTTTTAATAGCAGCTGTCTTGCCTTCTCCTTTCCTTTGCTGAAGCGAACCAATATCGGAGAGAAAGCAAAAATGGTGAAAAATCGTTGAAGCTATTAGACGAAAAAAAAGACTAGCGAAGACTTTTGAGACATGATTATTGAATATCTCTTTCGATTCTTCGACTCTTTATCTTTTTTGCTATATAATAATAAATAAATTAGTATTTTACAGTGAAGACTAGCAAGAGAGAGGGAGTAGTTCGACTTGAAAATGAAGACGTCACGTACCGACCAAAGCAGGTAAATTTCTCCAAATCGGGCCGTCCGGCTTGGCAACGACGAGGTGCGTTAGTGTGTTGTGCGGTACGGAAATAATTCCAGGACGAGTGAGTGGGATAGCTAAGAAAGCCGAGTAGTTCTATTAAAGCATGTAATTGGTGGACAAATCTCTTCTATCTCTGTAGAACACTTACACCTAGATGTATCTATACATAAGCGCAACAGCATCGACAATTTTGGACACACTTTTGCCAGCCAAGTAAAGTTTGGATGCTCCCATCCGGACCTGCAAATTATACTCCAATTTTGGCCGGGTATAGTTGGCGTATATGCTGCGGATATCGGCTGAAGTCAAGTATTTTTTGCAACGCTTTAAAAAACCGAAGCCCTTGGCTGCCTCAGCCTACACTTCGAACACGTGCTCTGTCCAACGAACACCGTTTTGTATTGTCATGCCCAGAATATCAAGGGTGGCCATCAATTCTTCACCGTTGAAATCACCAAAAGAGAGGAGCTGTTCATTGCTTTTCCTATGAGGTAAGAGATACCTTATCCTATTGGCCTAACTGCATTCCGATATTTTGTAAAGACCCCATGTGTTCAGTGTATATGATGTTACAGCATTGTCAACTTACCGAGGAAATACGGGTGCTGTCCCCTGCGAACGAGGACGAACAGAGCCTTGTAGTACACCTGTGTTCAAATAGAATTCGTCAAACATGGAAAGTACGTTAGCAGAAAATATAAAAGAGCAATATGTTTGGGGCTTTGATGTTGACTTATTTGCGGTTCGATTTTCCGTTTTGAACGTCCCTTAGTTGCACCGTTCACATTGAAAATTAAACATAAAATAAATATAAACTAACAGCTCGTAAAAATGGGGCATCTATTTTCTATATATATTTTATATATATATGAAGCACAGCATCGAGTATATCATATTACTTCCGAGTAAAGGAAAAATGTCAATTTGCAAAAAAAAAGTTATGCTTTATCGCAATAAATTCAAATGTCAGCTAATTTTGCGATACTTTTTATAATTTTTTGCTTTCATCTTGATGAACCATATACCGTTCAACTTGTATTATTGTAGTACCAATTTTATAGTGTGTTTTAATGCCCTAAGGGTATACAGTTATTGTTATTGTGGTTTTGTGATCTGACTGTGCTGTGATCTCCAAGCATTGTAGTAACACATCTTGACTTTCGTCATTACATTATCTCATGTGAATGTCGTGAAAAGCAGGTTAAAGTGCTCTGACATTAAGGGATTTCCTTTATTTGATTATTTGTACTTTTATTTCAACTTCGTATTCGCTTATTATTTTTTTTTAACTTGGCACCTTCTCGACAAGGAACGGAAATAAAAAACCATCGCAAAGTAAATCTTTTTATCTATTAGTTGACAATTACGTTTTGTTT
>NW_024000754.1:0-254 GCF_014805625.2 Glossina fuscipes
AGGAGCATTTTGATGATTGTAAACGTGTCAATGGATAAATTTGGCTATATCTGGAATATAATCTGGTAAGAGTTGGAAGAAAAAGTTTGAAAACACAATTGTAAAAAAACACAAGTGTAAAGATTTCGTGCATTACATAAGCACTCGATCATGCATGATTAAATCGAATAATGTTTAAGGCAATTCCCACAAATAAATCTTCCTTTTTTTATTTGCCGGCTTAGGTGGGAGCAAGGTGATCGGAAAAGATTATT
>NW_024000754.1:354-4410 GCF_014805625.2 Glossina fuscipes
AGCAATTACTTCATTAACTTTCCGTCTATCTGAACATAAGTTGTTTTTATCGGGCTTACGCACTGGTACACATCGAGAATTCCAATAGCTATTAGATTCTTCAATCACACCTAATTTTAACATCCGATCTACTTCTTCATACATAAGCTTTTTTGTGGCAGTTGACACTGCATAATGGCTTTACTAAATAGGTTTTGAAGTGATGATTTCGATAACATGGAAAATTAAGGATGTTTTCCCTAACCCTTGTTTACTAGAAGAAGGAAAATTATCGATTGTTTGGGGCAAAGTCAAACATAAAGTTTTGTATACACTTAGTTCACTACAGACATGATTCAAAAAACACTGGTAAAGTGTTCAAGTACGACCATGTCAGGCGTTTTGAAAGACAATGAACGTCATTTAAAAAATTTTTTCTTTCCCGAAATATTTTTTTGCTAGGTCACCAACTATAACACTGTCAGCTGCAAATAAATTTCTGTTGCTTTACTTGATAAAATCCTAAAGCTCTCGAGATCGATTCGATTTGTTTGTAAGTATTGTTGTATTTTTTTATATATCCGGTAGGGTAGCTTAGACATTAATAAAATGAGTGATGTATTCACAAAGTTTTGTCAACGTGAGGGGTTACTAAGCAACTGCGGTCGATTCGTTGAATGAAAGCACAAACTATAATGACTAGAGCTACAGAAACCAGCTTTTAATGTTGTTTGGTGTCTTGTAAGCATACATAAGCTGTATTTTATTTTTTTCTTTGTTAGCCGATTCTAATAATAACAAGTGTAAATGCGTGTATTTGCGTAAATACATAAGCAGCATTATTAATAACTAATAAATTAAAAACAAGCATTAATTTAATGCGTAATATATTTAAGGACAATTTTACGTATTTTTCTAAGAGTTTGAAAGAGAAATTTTGCGGAAGAAAATATTATCCAGAATCTTCTCGAATAAGATATGTTAAAAGAACACCCGAGTTGCTGAGAAAATTATGATAATTGTTTCGTTGCGTGCAAAAATGTGCTATTAATTGTTAAGTATGTAAAACCAGCAATAAAAATAAAAACATAGATATAGGGGACCTTGTTCACCAGATCAACTTGCTTACCGTTAGAAAAAGAAACCGTTACTGATTACCTATGTTAAATGTAAAATATCACCGTTAGTGTTTCATATTCATATGAACGCCATTGCACACACACATTACAATACCTCAACGAACTAATGTAAACATGAGAAAAAATTCTCCAATCACATATTTCCAATATGTGAGCTCCGTACGGTTTATGTGAATTAGCTTGTGTTCTAAAATTATAAAAATAAGAGCGACAGAAACCACACTTCGTTACGTCGTCAAGTTCTCAATGTCACCGTCTGCAGTAGTAAACAGTTGGTAGATATGCTTCTTCATTATATTTACGTTATATATATGTAAGATATATGTATAACTCGCTTTGCAGCTAACACAGTTCAGTTAATCATACATATATACTTGCAAATTAGTTAATCGGCCCGCTTTTAGTTAATGTAATTAATGTATTGGTATTTTTTTTTTTTGAGGTTGAACGTAATATGAATTAAAAGGAAACAAAGTTATATATATACTGTTACGAAATTCGCTTTTATAAGATACAGTCCATATCACTGGATCGCGGATATATTGTTCAAGAGAAATACACTTCAAAGTTCTTTTGTTTTACTACTTTGTCTCTCACAACAGTAGGAATATTTATTTACAATTATATTTCTTAACAGTAGAATTATTCACAATTTATTTTGGCCGTACTCTCAGCTCAAATGTTCTTGCCCGACTAATTCTCCCTTCCATAAATATTCTATTTATGTACTTTTTTACAAGCATGTTACTATACCTAAATTTATGCTTTTATTTCTAATCCCAGCCTGCTTTTCCTCTAATCGTTTTCATCGGCCTGCACCTGCATGACACGCCTGCGAATGTGCACTTAGCTTTTACCTGTCTGCTTTTCCACCAATCGTTTTCATCGGCCTGCAGCTGCATGAAGCGCCTGCGAATGCTCATTTGGTTTTTCCTTATTTAGGGAATTTATTATTACGAAAATTACTTAGCTGACATTAACTGAATTTGGGATTTTCGTAACACTACCCTCCACTTAATCTTGTTCGTCCCGAACAAGGTCATTTCCAAAAGTTGTCAGTCTGCTTACGTGTGCTACCTTATTTGTAGTTTCGCCTTTCTGATGTTTCTGGATGTGATAGACTCTATCAGTTATCCTCGTGATGACTTTGCACGGTCCATCTCAGTTGTACCAGGTCTCCGTCAATAAAGCTCGCTTTCCGATAAATTCCGGCCTTTAACTTCTCCCTTGCGTTTTGATTTCTGTCTGTAAATCGTTTTGGCCCCTCTTGACTCTTCAGCTTATGTTTTGCTTGTTTTGATTTACCGCTTTCCTCACAGCTATGAATCCACGCTGCTACTGATTTACGGCATCCTACCCAGTAGAATCTCCGTCTAATCTCCTTTACAGTTTATCATCACGCCAAAGGGTTCTCCGTCTGGACCTTTATGATGCTTTTCTATGATTTCTTTGGACTTGGCTCTTGGGATCACCAACAACCTTCTTTTGTGTGAACAGTCCTTACTGTACCATATCTGCCACACACATCCGTCTTCGAAAACTAGGCTCTCTCACTGGGCCCAATACGCTTTTGCTATGGCACTTTCTTTGTCGGTTTGTTCACTACCAACACGTTTACCTTTCATAGCGGCAATTATTAACTTAAGATCGTTATCGGCAAGTTGCGCATTTCGGACGTCATCCTTCGAGAACTGTACATTTGTCTCTACCTTGATCCGACGGACAACGACATTTTCTTTAGCTTTCTGTTCCTCAGAGATGCGGCTTTCGCGATTGTCTTTAAGGTTCTGAGTTATTACAGTCTTCTCTACATGTTTCTGCCTGCCACTGTCATCCGGAAATTTCCTCGATTTATATCCTTTAATATGGCATTTACGCTGCACGCCTGCTTTATTATTGGTGTGCAAACTCAAGTTCGAGTCCTTCTTCCGAAATTTACATTCACGGACCTTATGCCCAACTTTGTCACAATTGTAGTATTTGCGAGCGGTTGCTTTGGGTCTCTTGTTCTTATTCTGCCTCTTCGGACTTTCTGGACATAGCACGTTGGAAGCGTCATCAATGATGGGGGTTTATAATTTAGGAGCATCGTATTCAATACCAACTTGCTGTATAGCCACCCTTTATTTTAAGGCGTCGACTTCACTTCGTAAGGTTACAAACTGGCCCAACTTTCCACCAATTTTTTCTTCTAAGGCTTTCACGTTCGCATCAAATTGACTTATTACTTTAGCAACTTTTTCTTCCAGGGCATTCAGTCTGGCAACAAACTGGCTCAGCGCATTGTCAACCTTCTCTTCCAGCACATTAACTTTGTCTTCGAATTGCTGGTACGTTTCGTCTATATGTGTTCGCAGGATGCGTTGATTTTCCTGAATTTTCTCGTCAATTTTTGATCTTATTTATTGCGTTTGTTGTTGTATGTGTTGTTGTATTTGTTGCGTTTGTTGTTGCATTTGTTGTTACACTTGTTGTAAATTTTTGATATACTTGCACTATCTTCGCCTTTTCTTCGCTCTGTTTTGCAGCTGCATTTTCTGCACCTACCAAGTTGTCGTTTTTCTGTTCTTTTCGGTCTTGTTCTGCAATTTCTTGTACGGTTGCGTAGCTGTGTTGCATTCGTCGTACTGTAGCTTCAACGTACGTAAGTGCCTCTCGTCTCTCACCGGTTGCACACGTATCTTCTTCTTCTACAATACTATCCGTCGGGTGGACTTCATAAGAATCGCCGTAGAATTCAAATACGGAAGGATCATCCACCTCCTTGTTTAGTTGTTCCCAAAGTCGGCGCTGCAGCTTTTCTTTTTTATTACGCTTACCACCAGTTGCTAGTTACGTTCCTTTCCCTCAGAAATACACTTCAAAGTTCTTTTGTTTTACTACTTTGTCTCTCACAACAGTAGGAAGGAGGACTAACTCTACTTTTTCTAATATTCTA
>NW_024000755.1:0-702 GCF_014805625.2 Glossina fuscipes
TTTAAAGTAAGGGTGGTAGTTAATGTAATCGACATTATTGAAATTAGGTATGCGTCGGCATATAAATAATTTTTGTAGTCCTCTGTTATACGATTAATGGCAATTAGCTCATGGCCTTTGCAAGTATACAGTTAAGTATAATTGGTGATTTAACCCAATTATGGCTTTAAATAAATTAATGAAAAAAGGAAGAGAATTTATCTTAATGTTTCTAAACTGATTGTGTAAAAAACTTTCCTATTTTATTTTTATTAGATATGTCAACCAACGCTTTCGATACTGTTAATCAGTTTGAAATTTCAATAATTGAGTCCACAATTACAATTCGTTTGTATGCATCGGGTTTATCCTATTGCGTCGGCATTGAAAATGAAAATTTGAAAATATGAAGAAATAAATTTATTAAAAGATGAACATGGACCAGTAGCCGAAAGAGTTAATAAAACCCAAGTATAAAAATATGATAAAACTAAATGAGATTATAGTAATGGAAACAATTAAACGCCAATAACATGGCCCATAACCAGATCGTCTATAATCAATACATATTTTGATGTGGTTTGGCATTAAAATACCTAAAAAATGAAAATAAATATTTCCGAATAGGACGATGAAGAAGGACAGAACAAAACTTGGCCATAACGCAACCAACAAACTGAAAAACTAGAGTAAATGAAAGATTAATAGAATTTATATATAATA
>NW_024000755.1:802-5029 GCF_014805625.2 Glossina fuscipes
AATTTATATATAATAAAAAAAAGTTACGCGTTTTGACTTACTATCAGAAGGAATTGTAGCAACAGTTTACTTAGCCAGGCATACTTCTGGTTAACCCAAATATTGTGCATCAGTTCACACAGCTCAAGGAACGATACGTTATGCTGAAAGGGATATGTAAACAACAATGACAAGATTGCGAGGCATTTCACCACTTGACCAGCTCTGGAGATTTTGTATATATAATAATAAGTTAGTTTTTAGTTCTTCCTGCCGTAAATGCATATACATACGTGGTGTTCGCAGGGACGTGCAATGTTATACATGGATACACCAGATAATCGAATCGTATAAAACCAAATATACCCACAAATAAACTTAATCCGGTTATTGTTATAATAATAGTAAACACGTATCTCTTGAAGCGTATCTTATTTTGCACTTGATTTCTGAACGGTAATATTACATTTATTCCTTCGAATAAATATGTCGCAAGGGCCATCGAATATGTTATACTTATTGCTGAATAACTGAAATATTCGGGTTCGGCTTTGAAATCCTTAAAAACATACGCGGCATAGCAGATTATTAGCGATGAAAATTGACAGATGATACCAATTATTGCAAGCACATGTAGATATGTGGACGGTATAAAACAAACAAAGTATAATGCCAATGCTGTTACTGCGTTCCAAGGACTTATGTCCATAGATATATCTATTGGATCAGTCTTACCGTAACCGAGTTGAATCAGATGCAATGTTATAATATGCATATAAATGCCGCATATAAGGACTGTATAAAAAGTTTCAAAAACTCTTACAATAACTTCTAAAGCCTTATCCCATTCGGCCAGAACCGGAGGACCATTGCTAATTGCTAAGTAAGCCAACTTGCCATACGACAAAATGCTGATGTCATGACGGGCAGCTATAAAATTTGCGCAATTTAGCAATGTATGAGCGCAATACGCAAACACCAAGCCAAAGATTATTAACAGAATGGAACCCCATAATATTCCAGAATATTTAAAGCATAACGGTAATAGGAAAACGTTACAGCCCAACACGACTTTGAAGCAACTTAAGAGAATTGGAAAGTCCCTGTATAAGAAAGTGTAAAAAAGTTCTTATCAATACAAATATTGAAAAGAAATTAGCTCACGAAATTTTACTATCTGGTGGATCGTCACTTCCTCTTGAAGTCATCAGAGAAAATTTTATTTCAAAACGCAATTGATTTAAAAAAAACGAGAATAATTCTCATAAATATTATGTAGGGCGATATGTTCCGATCAAAGTTGTGTTTATATTAGGTACTTGCATGTATATTGACAATTTTTGTAAATGTAAAAGGCACTTATTGAGAAAAATTGGTACTATATATATAAACCAAAATCTATTGCATTATTTTCTAAAACGTTTTCCTACCATTCTAGGAACAAGGTGATATCGCGTCAAAAACAACGATACTGGTTTGGCAGCGATTCGCACTTATTCAGCATTTCCAAATCGCCTGCCAATCAAGTCATGCTGTAAGCAAGTGGTAATCAGAAGGCGTTGGTCGTGTGAGTATGCTAGGTGTTACAGAACTATTAATTCGAGCTGCAACAATGTATCCTTGACAACTCTAGCAACGTATGGCCAATCGTTGTCATGCAAGAGTCAGACGTTTGTTCAACTTCGGTAGATAACTGCAGTAACAA
This sequence comes from Glossina fuscipes, assembly GCF_014805625.2. NCBI lineage: Eukaryota > Metazoa > Arthropoda > Insecta > Diptera > Glossinidae > Glossina > Glossina fuscipes. Next base: position 2,487 of record NW_024000755.1, read on the forward strand.
TCCTTCCTGATACCAGCAAACGTAGAACAAGACTGTTCATGTTTAGTGTGGGTGTGGATATCTCTCCTGGATTAAGTCATGACTTTTTGGTCTTGGGATTGTTGTAGTAGACCCATGCTTCATCGCCAGTCAGAATATGCCATGCAAAACTTTTTCTTATTGTAATGGTATTTTCTGTTAGTTCATAAGGTAACCATTTATCTTCCTATTGGATCTTTTTCATCGCATGTAAATACCTAGAAACAGTTCACTTATCGACTGTTGAGCTATTCGAAAATTCGTCGAGAATTTGAGCTGGATTTTCGTCCAATAACTCTTGCAATTCAAAGTCTTGGAAGTTTCTTGTTACTCCAAGTCGTTATAAATATATAAATTTAAAAAAATTAGATCTAAGGTCTTCTTAAACTTATGTCGAATGGATTTCAATGTTTACAAAAACAAAAAGTAGTGATTTGTTTAGGTGCTCGGAAAATTTTAAAACTGTTGCGAAGAGACATTGTGATGCAGATTATTTTAAGATTCATTTGCAACGAGAAATATGATCCTAGAAAGGATTTGTACTGCAAATCTGTTAAATCCAATAAGATTTTGAGCAAATCGGGAAAGTCTCCATCCAAATAATTTTTGGAATATCACGCGCAATATCAACAAGTAAGAAAATTACATTCAGTCGTGATCGACTCTTTCGTACCCACCTCCGTTATCCTAAAAAAAAAGACAAAGTAAAAAAACCAAATTCCCTTGCTCTATAATATGGAATAGCCGCAGTTGATTTTTTCTATGCATGTGCGTCGTAGGAATATCCTTCGAAACGTATAGGCCACTTCTAAATTCTTTTGCAAATTTTAGCACGGATACTACACAATTGGGCAGGCGAATAGGCTTATGTGCTATAATATTTGGTAGAGGTGGTAAAGTTTTCTCATTTTTATACAGGAACTGCAGCATCGCAGAATATGCGTTCAATTTTTTTTACGCTGGGAGCTAGGACTTCGAATATTTTTAACAATTTGAAGTCGATAGCTTTATTTTTGCGACTGCGAGTATATTTTCAACAGGCATCACGAAGATCAACAGACGGATATGTCTAGATCGATTAAAAATTTGAATCTGATCAAGAATACACATACTTTGTGGGGTTTCTGCAGCTTCCTTCTGGTCGCTGCAAACCGTTTGACGGAAGGAATACACCCCCATCTTTCGGTGGTGGGTGTAAAACTATTGCATGGCTGTATTATAGGGTACGAACTCATCATATCCAATAGCATATTCGATTTGTCGGATATAAGTAAAATGAATTTGTTTTACTACGTGCGAACTGATTTAGTGATATCGACTTATATCTATTAAAATTACACTCATTATCTTAGCAATCTTCCTAGAGAGAAAAAAAATTTCTGAGAGACAAGATTGAAAAATTTCAAAGGGTATAAGTAGAATATATGATGCATGATATACTTTAGATATTGTTATAAGACTCACATATTCCATAGGAAGAAGCATATTCCTGCTTCTTTTTTTGGGAAATGAAATTCTTAAAATGTAAAAACCAAGTACAGATCGCTGAGGCTTTACCTGCTGCGCGATTGACGAGAAGATGAACAACAAGTCGCATAATATTTAATAGCTAATAAATCGTTGATACCAAAATGTTATAATAAAATTTGGTATTGGTAACTTGCTTATAAAAGAATAAATGTGACAAGCGGTTTACGTAGATATCTGCTGTGAAGGCTCAACTCTACGGTGTCCGATGTCCTATGGTATACGAAGCGAAAGATTGATTCCGCTATGGCTATATACGAATTATTGATTTGTAGGTTGATAAAATTTTGTGAAAATACAACTAGAAAAGACGACCAGGTTAAACTAGCTTTTTTCAGGCACTTAATAGATAATTAGAGGCAAATATGTATATGGTTATATAGAAAAACTTTCAAAGTTAAGGTTGTATTATGATTTGCTAAACTTTGATTTGGATATTTTTCAGTGAACCAACTGAAAGTTCTGATAGAAACTGATGAACACATAACGATTCGCGAGATTGCAGAAAAACTTATTTCATCTAAAACAACTATTAGTGAGAACGCATAAAAAGACTGGGATTTTGTAAAAAGGCTATAAATTTGCTGTTAAAATGAAACCAACACGATCCATTTTTAAAGAGAATTGTAACTGTTGATGAAAATGGACCCCATGGTGAGCCATCTCAAACCATACCAAAACCGGATATTCACGAAAAGAGAATTTTCCTGTCAATATGATCGGATTATAAAGGAATTGTTTATTATGAACTTCTTACGCTTAATAGCAATTCGTTTTAAAGCACAGTGTTATCAACTAAGCAAATTAAACAAAGGTATGCCCTAGAAACTTCGAGGATTGGTGAACTGAAAAAATATTGTTGTTCATCACGACAATCCTAGATCTCCTAGTCCTACCCTATGCCGCCAAAAATTATTAGAACTTGGTTGAGATGTATTACCACATCAACGGTTATCATCTCTTTCGTTCCATGCAAAATTTAGATTCTCTTTAACGCT
>NW_024000756.1:0-1721 GCF_014805625.2 Glossina fuscipes
TATTTTAGAGGCCTCAAACTATCTAAAACGTCATTTTCTAAAATGATTAAATTAGTTAGGCTTTAGATATCGGATGCAGATATTTTACAATTAAATCGAAATTGGCAGTTGAGAAATTTCGTTTGAAGTATTGAACAAAGAGATTTGAGGTTTCAATATCATAAAAGGTCTTGGAGATCGGAATGCGACAAGCTAAATATCTTCACTCTAAATTAATTTTGGTGGACGTCAAAAGGTCCTGGATTTTTAGTCAACAATAGCAATAATAATAATGACGTTAACCACGCAAGCAGTCGAATGATCAACTTAAACAATATCATTCGCCATTTAAAACATTAAACTTGTCCAACAATATAATAAATTACTGAGCAAAAATAATATTAACTTCAAGGAATTGATGCTCGTTAATCTGAACACAACTCGGTTGCTAAAACCTGATTAATTGGTATGTTGTTCGTAACCATCATAGCGTTCGTAACAGTTTTAATAATTTATCATCAGATAGGGTCACCATCAGCGCAGACATCAACTGAATCAATAAGGACGTATGGAAACCCCATAATTATCAGTAACAATGACAATTCCAGTAATATTCAAATATGTTACATATTCTTGGGCAGCAATGTTAGCGGTCACATAATAATAGCAAATTAACAACAACAATGACAACGCTAACGTTAATGGGCTTTCCGCTCTAGTTATGTGAATGCGGCGAAAATACTTGCTCCCATTGGTCGTCTCCAAAAAAAAAAAAAAAACATTGTGTCTCTCCTAATTTTCCCTGTACACCTGAGGCGTATCAAGTTGCGCACACATGCAGAGTCTTTCGTTCTATTTGTTCCACAATTGAAAATTCTCCAATCTTGGCTCCTGGGAACCCTTTAAAGAATACCGCGAGTTGTACCAAGCAATATTTGTGAAAATCTGAATTAAGCTTTAAAGGCCATCTTTTGGAGCAAGTTACTTCTGTTCACCTAAATCAAGGTAGCATCTTCAAATTATCGGCAACTTAAAGGAGAGCCTCTTTCAAAATTCTAGTTCGTACTGCTAACAGCGACACCCTCCTAAACAAACCACTGCGGCCACAAGGGTCCTTAATAAAAGAATATATTTCGGCTTGTAAATATTGAATTGTCACTAGAGACATTATCTACCGTTCACCCAAAATGTTAGGGTACTAAGCTCTGGAATTCCGTCTGCTTACTTAAACTCACTGTTAAATTTTTTTCATGGCTTTCCCTGAAATCTGGCTGATCTCAAATACGCACTCAGCCGAACTTTTTCGGAATAACTTCCACGTTTTTAGAAAGGGTAGAGTAGATCAAACTGAAGGTGATGTTTGAATTACCATTACAGTACTCTTTTCGTCATACTTGCTTGAACTCCCGATAACAAAAATTTGTTTATAATTTGGTCTTATATTCCCCAAAATGCAGATGTTTCAATTTGTATAAAGCATCACAGCAGCTCCTATTCGCGACGTAGGTGAAGAAGAATTTAGTTTAGCCAACGTCGTTCGGCGCAATATTGATAAATTGATATACGATCGCTACCATATCATCGGGTAAAGCTAATTTGTTTTTCAATGAAATGTTTTACCGGAATAACTGTAGATCTTCATCTTGAAAATTGCCCGAAAATATTTGTTCACCTTTTCGCTTACCTGAAGTTTTCTATCATCGCCCAATTGGCGTATCCTTTCAATGCATGAATTATTGGTT
>NW_024000757.1:0-1011 GCF_014805625.2 Glossina fuscipes
TGTGTAACGACAGACAATAAATAAATCTCCGCTAGAGTAAGCGCTTTTGGTAAAAAATCACAATTCTAAATTTATAGAGATTGAAAGCAGTACAGAATACAGAGTTTTTATTCAATAACCATTTATCCGCGGTAGTTGAATGCACTCAAATGCATGTTTTGTTTCTTAGTGACAGCTTGCGATCAAAAGGTATTACAAGGTGACGCTTCAGTGGCTCTACACAGCAAATTTCTACGGAATATGTCAACATCCATTCCTGTTACATGTATTTTACACTTATTTATTACAGAGGAAATCGAAAGTCCTTTCGAGATCGAAACAAATTTTTATAGAGGGCGTCCGAAAAAGAAATTCCCTTCTGAGATGCATTTAAATATTTTATTAAAATTTGGATATCTTCTTAAAAAATATGTTGTGACATTCTTTTAGTATAAATGTGAATGAGCTTTCAGGAAAAACTAAAACTTTTTTCAACAACATTTGCAGTAGAGGTTTATTTTGATAACTTTTGCAAACACATCTTTATTGTGGGAAAAATGTTGAAATGTTGTATAATATTTTGTACGTTCCCCATGGTACATAAGCCAAACCGCAGGAAAATACGAATTTTTTTTTTGGTAATTTGGTACTGTAGACCAATTTTCATCATAAAATATTAATATCTAAACCCTTTGCTAAAGGCATGGAGCGGGGTCCGAGAAAGAGACCCATGTGATTTAAACTTGCGCCGCTTAATTTTTATGTCAATCTATTGTCATAAACAAATTTCTATCATAAAACGTTACCAATCAGCCTTATGGCATATAATGGTTAACATTTCCCGACAATCTTTATAATCGGTGGTATTCAAAATATAATAAAATATGTATATATATATATATATATGCGTAGCAAAAATTCGTTGAGGTTGATTTCGTTTATCAATTTGCTATTATGAACCATGAAATATTCAAAATTAGACTTTTTATATCATGTATAAATTGAGTTTTTGTAGGAACGATTACATGAGAT
>NW_024000757.1:1111-5825 GCF_014805625.2 Glossina fuscipes
ATTTTGAAAATTATGGACCAAACGATTTTCAATAGCGTTGGTCGTTGCGTCAAAGCACGTCAATTTACCAAACTTCATCGAAATATCTCTAAAGCTACAATCTGTAGCTTGAAAACAAATTTACACTGGCTTAGAATCAATTTCTGAATCGATTGCAAGTAGGTCTGTCTTAAGCTCTTCTTCGTGTTATATACATCGGCACAAACACAATTAACTAATTAATTAATACAATTACAATACAATTTAATACAATTATTTAATTAATTAATACAACTGATGTAAGGTACAAATATCATTGCTTTATGCACATATAAGTACAGAGGATCCGCATATATGCTTTCCTTTCTTGTTGCCACATATCTGTTAAATTTCAAGTCATTTTATCGTTATTACGCAATTCATATCTGTCCAATGTATGGCAGGAGCCTAAAAAGTTGAATGAATATATATATATATATATATATATATATATAGGCTTATGTATACATACGTCTATCTATTTTTAGGTATGTATTTAACTACATATGCGTAGATTCGAACGGACACATTTTCGCTTATACACAAGAGTACATGTAAGCGTATCTTTTCACCTGTGTATTTTTCCATCTGCCCATTTATTTCGTGTGGTTAACCAGACAGTTTTCTTTTTAGTTTCATTTTCCGGTATATCTCTAGCTCAGTTGTCATATTAACTCAACATTTTGTCAGTAACAGAGCCAACAGTGCAATAAAACGGCATACTAGTGTATACTTAAAGATTATAATAAGACCTATGCAGGATTTATTTGGTATAATACTTTTCTTTAAAATATACATGGATAATATGACTTCAACAATAATGTTTTATTTATATCCATTAAGATCTCATTCTAAGTAGAGTGAACGTTTAAATAGAAGAGACATGTTATATTTATATTTTTCGGATCAAAACCTTTAGTCTATTATAGGATTAGTACCAGCAGTAATTCGTTATATTAATGGGAAGCTGGTAGTTATCTCTACTAATTAAAAGTCGAGAGAGCATTCAAGTGAAAGTAGACATGCTTTAATCTGCTTAAAAATAAGAATTAATTAATTTTATTTTTCTCATGTTAGGAAATATGGAAATAAGAAGTGTATGTCAAGTAAACTTTTTTTCTTACTCTATGCTAATGTCTATTGAAATTCACCCAATCATTTACTTATTGAGCGGCCAAGCCTATTTATTCTAGTAATCTTCACTTTATTCTAATTAGGACTATTTTTATATAATTAAGATTAAAACAAACTAAAATTTTCTTGTCTCTTCTAATTTACGTTTCGATATAATGTTCCATGAAAAAGTGGAAGAAGAACAAACATAAGCAGCCATAACATAGCGTTAACACAATATATTTGATATCTGGCAGATTCGTAATGAATACCCAGCAACTATCCTAAAATTCTCGAAGCGTAACATGGAAAGGAGGTATAATCTTTTAACTCAAAAGATCACATTTACTTCCGAACAGTTTAGAACAACCTATGTAGTAAAAAGCCACACTTCTGTACTTTATGTGATGTTAATAATCTTTGAAGCTTAAAACACCGCTTTGCCCATTCGGGAAACTAAAAAAAGATGTGAACAGAGAAAAGAATGGAAGTGGAGATAAAGAGAAGGAAAGAACATGTGCGAGGAACCCATGTATGGGCAAACGAATCCGGTTAAATTGATTCCATTGCACCTAATATGTTGCAGGCACAATTGAGGGAGGCTTCGGCATCTGCTCGTTTGCGCTACAATTATTTGATAAATATAGTTATAAGAATTGAAAATCTTGTCTTCTTTACTTAGCTTTCAATTAACTCATCATGATGTCCTGCAAATTTAATTTTCTCATGTCTCTATTAAATATTCACAAAAGATAGCCAAAGAGAATTTGATAGAGTTTCAAGATTGTTAAAGAAATTTTTATTTTTTTCAACCTGGAATAGATTTGAAATAAAAAATTACAAATATATGTGGTTTGGTTTCAGTATGGGCGAGACGGAGGAATAGATGAAATTTGTTAGGTAAATTATTAATATATCGTTTTAATATATATATTTTTTATCTTGATTGTAATGTTTTGGCAAACCTTTTACACTGCAAGCTAAAGAGGTTGATCAATAAATAATGATTTAACAAAAAAAAGAAAAAAAATAAAGTTTTTGTGCCTTCCTTTGCTTATTTGCCATAAAACTGCATAAAAATATTGCAATTATTTTTTCTTCCACTCTCTGTACACTTTCCTTTTATGTTTTCCATCAATTTTTAAAAATGTTCCCTTTCTATCATTAAACTCTAAATAATGTGAAATATAGGAAGCTTTGGTGACGTATTTATCTATCGAATTGAAAGATTAATAAATTAAGAGTAATCTTCGTATTTATAAAAACATATCAAAAAAGTAAACAATTTAAATACGAGCATTGATATTTTATGGTGCTGTGCGTCACATTTGCTTTCTTCTTTTTACGTTAGCGGCCACATACGCTCAATAGGTCTAAGAAACGAAGAGCAACATCCTTATGGCCAACAAGTCCCTTTCAACAAAGGTTTGAGTGTGGAATAGAAAGAACAAAGGCAACCATTACCAACGCGTCAATACACCACCGTGATATAAAGAGATTCATAATATTCTTCGTGAAACGGCGCCGTGAGAGTGATACTTAGGTTGCAACAGTTTTAAGCAATGCTGTTATCATAATCGACAAGTCACTGCTGCTGATGTATTTTAATGGCCGCTGCAAACCCATTGTTCAGTAGCAGTGTAAATCCAATACAAGTATTATTGAACTTGAAGCGGCAAAGGAAATGTGCAGGCAACAATGATACTCTTGTTGAATGTTGAAAACATATGAAACTTGAAGCTATCATATGATGCTATATGACATGTGGTTTGGCATGAAAACAATTTAAGATTCAAAAAAGAATAACTTTTATCGTAAAGGTATAAAAATATTAAATTTATTTTCGTTGTTCAATTTTTGTCAAAATTGTAACAATAATCTATATATGCCTCAGATGAGGCGCCAACAAAGCATTTTGCTGTTTATTGAAACTTTATCCACTCCACGCTTTCACATTTATTTATATCGATGGATTTATTGCCTGCACTTTCTGCTGCATTTCGTTTTTATAATAAGATCAGTTGTTTGTAACTATCAGCACAAAGTAGAAAAGGGGGAAAATTAGGTTAAATCTATAATGAAATAAATGTTCAATATCAGTGAAAAAACCAAACAAAGCAAAAAATATAATTGGTAAAGTGAAATTTCAAGAGTTGTTTCGCGTCACATTATTCTGTTTAATACATAATAATATATATATATAATATTCTATTTAATACAATATAATAATATATCGCTATTATAAGGCATTGAGGGTAATTGCAAGATGTTCATAAGTGGTCTTCAATAATTAAGGTAATAATAATAATTTTCTTTCTAAATAATAAAAATATTTTGTAAGCATAAATTTTTATATATAGCACAGTGATATCGATTAGCCACCATATCTGACTATATACCCAAGCAGTTAGTATGTGCCCAAATTGAGTCTAAGGTTTTTTTTCTACGTGAATCAAACAAATCCGTGCGGGAACTTTGCCAATAATTTTTGAAAACTTTTCTTGTTCTAATCTGAAAGCCTGCTGTAAATGTAGCTGATAATTATTAGCAATATCTTAGTCTTTTTTTTTTTTGATATAACCAATTACTCAGGGGACGTCCCGTATTCGCGAAAGCAACATGCATTGACTAATTTGCAAAGATATTTTTAGCACGCAAACTTTCAAAACTCATTTCAGTCAAACTACGCAAGTTTCGCGCAAGTGCGCTTGTTATATAGCTCACAGCGATTATATTAGATTCTAACTACTCTATCATAAATGTACATTTAAAATCCTATAACAAACAAGGTAAAGACTAATGTTATGTTTTTTTGTTTAAAAAATATATAAATGTATTAATTGTTTTATTAAATTTTGGTAGTGTTAGTATGTTTTAATATATTTTACTGAAGGAGACGGCAGATGTACAACAAAATAGCAATCGATCTTCTCTTTGCTCTCACTTAAGGATTCGCTGAATTGGCCAACTATATTATCTTACGATAGCGAGAAATCACTGGAAAATTTTTTTGCCACATGATATTTTATGGTTAGCGTTGTCGCGTTGTCATAGATGACACGCGAAACAATATGCAAATTTTACGCTGGATGTTTTTCAGAATTCTAATTTTTATATTCATATACCTTGCGTATGTCCGTAGCTATATCCGCATCTTAATTGTGTTCTTCGTTGATATTAGTGTGGATCGTAGTCAGAAACTCTTGCTTTGTAGATTTTTAAAAATTTTATTTTCTTATTTGATATATGCCCAGCGATGACCATGTAATATTTTAGTATAATGTAAGGAAAAAAATTTTAAAATCGGCCGGAGCTGACCATTAAACACCCTACATCTCTTCGCTTAATAAAGTTACTAGCTCATTTCCGTGATAATACACAAAAACTACACTTTATTTCCAGCCAAAAGCGCCCTTTTCATTAAAGACCTTACATTGAAGGGTGCTCAAATCGTCAATTGAGGGGATCCAAATTTAACTAATTTGATTTATTTTCTATATTTATTTTTTTTACTTGTTTACGTCATAAAAACCTATATATTAGACTTCGTCGTCATATAAGCGCTTACTTTCTATGAGAATCC
>NW_024000758.1:0-1424 GCF_014805625.2 Glossina fuscipes
TTTGGTTATTTTATTACTTTATTAAACCTCTTTTCCTTTTTTCAAATATTTAAAATCTTTTTTTTTTTTTTTGTTTTTTCAATAACACCGGTAAACACAAAAATTATCCAGCTGCCGTTTGCGGAGATGATGTGTTGTGTCAAGTGTGAATGAAATGCGAATGTGTATTATGAATCACCAACAACGTCTGAACAACAGCCTAATAATATGCATAATAATAATACCAAACCTTCTTCGGCTCTTGGTGCTTCGGATCCATTCAATTGCTATGGTGATGGTATAGCTAACGATAAGCACAAAACGGTAACACGTGTGTTTCTAAAGAATCCATCGTAGATTACACATATCCGATGAGTTACAATACAAAAACCACATAGCCGAATAGCTTGACGACAATGTCAAAACCACTTACACCGCAAGCCTCTAACAGCATTATTAGCAGCCAAATAAATCAAGGCGATGAATAGTTTAATTGATTTGAGTAATTAGGATATTTTAAAATTTCTAAAATAGAGCAGTAAAAATTAAAAAATTAATCCTAGACGAAAACAGAAAAAGTGATATGATCGTTTTTTTTTTTTTGTTTTTTTTGTTGTGCGTATGTGCGTATGATTTGTCGAGTATATTAAAAACGACAACAAAAGTATGAAGCTTTATGGAAATTACTGATCTAAAAATGGTTCTTCAATATTGGTTAGAACTTTACGCATTTAGTGCTGCTTTATTGTATGCGGCCGTTAGAGTATCTTTTTCACATGCTTAACAGAATTCTATAAAAACTCTGCCTCTACATGTTACTTAGGTCTTACGATAATAATGTTATCTTCCTTCTTATATCCAGAATTAATAGCACCACAATATTTGGTGACATTTCTTTATCAAGAGAACAAACACTACTTAACATTTTAGGTACAAATATACGGAATGTACGTTGCGTTGTAGAGATCCTTTGGATGTAGGTAGCCAAGACGTCATTTTTAGAAGGATAATGGTCTGCAAATAGGAACAGAGCTCAACGTTTATGTTCGTGCGATAGTTTTAACAAATTGTAATCAATTTACTCAAAATTATTAACGTAAACGGGTAAAAATCTCAACCTTAGCTATCTTTCTATATTAACTCCTTACTTGTTTATCCTTAGTATGGAATCAAAGATTTTACTTCAGCTCTCGTATCAACGCGGGCTGACGATTGTATGCCTTCAAAAATTAAAGAACGAATTTCGCCACCTTAGAACGGCTGAGGTACCTACGAAGATACGGAGGGCAATTGTCAGTGTCAGTGGAACCGAAAGCCGATTTCAAAAAGTTCATACAATTGGATCGCTTTGCTTTACATTATGGCGCGAAACTTCTATCGACCATCAAAGAAAATTGGGAGAGAGTGTTTGTAGTCGTTTATTAGCTGTCGGATGACCCCATACA
>NW_024000759.1:0-116 GCF_014805625.2 Glossina fuscipes
AAAAAATATATATATATATATATATATATATATATATGTATATAAAGATACATATAAATAAATATAAAAAATAAATACAAATATATATATATATATATTCGAAATAAATTTTAGTC
>NW_024000759.1:216-1294 GCF_014805625.2 Glossina fuscipes
AAAAAAAAAAAAATATATATATATATATATACATATATATGTATATAAAGCTACATATAATTAAGAACGATAAACATACATATATATATATATATATTCGAAATAAATTTTACTCAAGTAAATTATAGCCATTACCATCTACAACGTTCTGCCAGGAAGTCTAATAATTCCGTGGGTGTAGAACTGCCGTGCTTAGATGGTGAAAAGCTTTTTCAAAGGGTCTTTTTTGAAACCAACTTCAGGGGTCTATTAATGCAACTTTACGGAGAGCGAATTTCTTTGGAAATTTCCTCATTTTCACACCAATTAACACTTTTAAAAATACCGTTGTCAAATTTTAGAGTGAAATATAAAGTAAAGATGACTCAAACTGCTTAGTGTTGGCCGATATATGATACCAAAAACCATCTAGTGAGAAAAATCTCTTAATGAGCTCACGCAATATTATCAAAGAATAATGACAATACTATACATAGATATATATATATGTTTTTGAACGCATATGTCTCTTAAAAGTCATTTGCTTTCAATTAAATTTCATTTAAATGTATAAAAATTTGCCTAAAGCTTGGAAGCAAGAAGGAAAAACACAAATAGAAAGATGATAATAGCAATTGTTAAAAATTATACGTACACGTAGTTAGGAAGGCATATGCAACCGCAGCCATAGATAGCTTAATATATTTTTTTTCTTTTTTTGCTTCATATGTTGCTAGTGAAATAATAAATAGTGTAAAGTCATTTACATACGGACAGAAACACCACATCTAAAACACAATTCGTGTAGAGTTTACGCTCTCGGAGAGGTTTAAGCGAAGAAGAGTACAATTTTAAATAAAACCTCTTATGAAGCAAATAGGTTTTAAACGAATCTCAGATGACTTACTTCTCTTCTACGATAACATGATCTCAACGGCTATTTATACTTATTTTAAGACTGAATGCTAAGAAAAATGCAGAGCTTTAGAAAAGATTTATTTCGATCTAATCGACACTTGTACCGCATTTCGAATAGATATTTACCTGTGAACGATTGATTTTTGGAAAACTTTTTCTCTCCCCGAAACCAGATTCACTT
>NW_024000760.1:0-171 GCF_014805625.2 Glossina fuscipes
AATAAACTTTTGATAGGAAATAACAATTTTTCTTCTACTTAAGTGGCAAAACCGCTGTAACAACCTAAGAAACATGAGATTTTTAAAGATTGTTTTTCAATCGAAGAAAGATAATAGAATACCAGTTTATGAAAAGGTTATTGAATGATTTTTTAAATATTAAACATAAAA